>NW_024037052.1:7469792-7749453 GCF_015706575.1 Patiria miniata | reverse complement strand
GACTTGTTGTCATACAATAAAGCTCCCAAAATATAAGAACTTTCAGTTGCATAATTTCAGACATTTTGCGCAAGTGTTGCAAGTGGCTAGATCGCGGGCTTCGGAAATCAATTCTTTGACTTCAACACAGAGACAAGGGCCCACATTACATCAAACAAAACAACACGGTTGTCCTGCCCCCAGATCTGAAAAGAGGACAGTGATCCAACTTCTCAGACCTGAGTTCAAGAGGGGGTAACATTTACAAGTACTTAACTTTGAAATCGACGAAAGCTCAGTGTCCCGGCGTCTTCTTCTTCCACCAGAGACCTTCAACTTGGTCATCATGGACCTGCACAGGACACACGGACAAAAAGAGAACAAAAAGATACTGGAAAAAAAAGAGAGAACAATGTTAATAACCACCAGTCACAAATGTACATCTTTCAAAATTCCACATGAATAACACATACACATACAAAGAAAGAGTTCGTTTCCAGCCAGACGCGATGCTATTTCGTTGCTCTTTTCATGCGGCGCGCACTCAATTTGGACTTGTTGTCATACAATAAAGCTCCCAAAATATAAGAACTTTCAGTTGCATAATTTCAGACATTTTGCGCAAGTGTTGCAAGTGGCTAGATCGCGGGCTTCGGAAATCAATTCTTTGACTTCAACACAGAGACAAGGGCCCACATTACATCAAACAAAACAACACGGTTGTCCTGCCCCCAGATCTGAAAAGAGGACAGTGATCCAACTTCTCAGACCTGAGTTCAAGAGGGGTAACATTTACAAGTACTTAACTTTGAAATCGACGAAAGCTCAGTGTCCGGCGTCTTCTTCTTCACCAGAGACCTTCAACTTGGTCATCATGGACCTGCACAGGACACACGGACAAAAAGACAAAAAAGATACTGGAAAAAGAGAACAATGTTAATAACCAGTCACAAATGTACATCTTTCAACATTCCACATGAATAACACATACACATACAAAGAAAGAGTTCGTTTCCAGCCAGACGCGATGCTATTTCGTTGCTCTTTTCATGCGGCGCGCACTCAATTTGGACTTGTTGTCATACAATAAAGCTCCCAAAATATAAGAACTTTCAGTTGCATAATTTCAGACATTTTGCGCAAGTGTTGCAAGTGGCTAGATCGCGGGCTTCGGAAATCAATTCTTTGACTTCAACACAGAGACAAGGGCCCACATTACATCAAACAAAACAACACGGTTGTGTCCTGCCCCCAGATCTGAAAAGAGGACAGTGATCCAACTTCTCAGACCTGAGTTCAAGAGGGGGTAACATTTACAAGTACTTAACTTTGAAATCGACGAAAGCTCAGTGTCCGGCGTCTTCTTCTTCACCAGAGACCTTCAACTTGGTCATCATGGACCTGCACAGGACACACGGACAAAAAGACAAAAAAGATACTGGAAAAAAGAGAACAATGTTAATAACCAGTCACAAATGTACATCTTTCAACATTCCACATGAATAACATACACATACAAAGAAAGAGTTCGTTTCCAGCCAGACGCGATGCTATTTCGTTGCTCTTTTCATGCGGCGCGCACTCAATTTGGACTTGTTGTCATACAATAAAGCTCCCAAAATATAAGAACTTTCAGTTGCATAATTTCAGACATTTTGCGCAAGTGTTGCAAGTGGCTAGATCGCGGGCTTCGGAAATCAATTCTTTGACTTCAACACAGAGACAAGGGCCCACATTACATCAAACAAAACAACACGGTTGTCCTGCCCCCAGATCTGAAAAGAGGACAGTGATCCAACTTCTCAGACCTGAGTTCAAGAGGGGGTAACATTTACAAGTACTTAACTTTGAAATCGACGAAAGCTCAGTGTCCGGCGTCTTCTTCTTCACCAGAGACCTTCAACTTGGTCATCATGGACCTGCACAGGACACACGGACAAAAGACAAAAAGATACTGGAAAAAAAAGAGAACAATGTTAATAACCAGTCACAAATGTACATCTTTCAACATTCCACATGAATAACACATACACATACAAAGAAAGAGTTCGTTTCCAGCCAGACGCGATGCTATTTCGTTGCTCTTTTCATGCGGCGCGCACTCAATTTGGACTTGTTGTCATACAATAAAGCTCCCAAAATATAAGAACTTTCAGTTGCATAATTTCAGACATTTTGCGCAAGTGTTGCAAGTGGCTAGATCGCGGGCTTCGGAAATCAATTCTTTGACTTCAACACAGAGACAAGGGCCCACATTACATCAAACAAAACAACACGGTTGTCCTGCCCCCAGATCTGAAAAGAGGACAGTGATCCAACTTCTCAGACCTGAGTTCAAGAGGGGGTAACATTTACAAGTACTTAACTTTGAAATCGACGAAAGCTCAGTGTCCGGCGTCTTCTTCTTCACCAGAGACCTTCAACTTGGTCATCATGGACCTGCACAGGACACACGGACAAAAGAGAAAAAAGATACTGGAAAAAAAAGAGAACAATGTTAATAACCAGTCACAAATGTACATCTTTCAACATTCCACATGAATAACACATACACATACAAAGAAAGAGTTCGTTTCCAGCCAGACGCGATGCTATTTCGTTGCTCTTTTCATGCGGCGCGCACTCAATTTGGACTTGTTGTCATACAATAAAGCTCCCAAAATATAAGAACTTTCAGTTGCATAATTTCAGACATTTTGCGCAAGTGTTGCAAGTGGCTAGATCGCGGGCTTCGGAAATCAATTCTTTGACTTCAACACAGAGACAAGGGCCCACATTACATCAAACAAAACAACACGGTTGTCCTGCCCCCAGATCTGAAAAGAGGACAGTGATCCAACTTCTCAGACCTGAGTTCAAGAGGGGGTAACATTTACAAGTACTTAACTTTGAAATCGACGAAAGCTCAGTGTCCGGCGTCTTCTTCTTCACCAGAGACCTTCAACTTGGTCATCATGGACCTGCACAGGACACACGGACAAAAAGACAAAAAAGATACTGGAAAAAAAAGAGAACAATGTTAATAACCAGTCACAAATGTACATCTTTCAACATTCCACATGAATAACACATACACATACAAAGAAAGAGTTCGTTTCCAGCCAGACGCGATGCTATTTCGTTGCTCTTTTCATGCGGCGCGCACTCAATTTGGACTTGTTGTCATACAATAAAGCTCCCAAAATATAAGAACTTTCAGTTGCATAATTTCAGACATTTTGCGCAAGTGTTGCAAGTGGCTAGATCGCGGGCTTCGGAAATCAATTCTTTGACTTCAACACAGAGACAAGGGCCCACATTACATCAAACAAAACAACACGGTTGTCCTGCCCCCAGATCTGAAAAGAGGACAGTGATCCAACTTCTCAGACCTGAGTTCAAGAGGGGGTAACATTTACAAGTACTTAACTTTGAAATCGACGAAAGCTCAGTGTCCGGCGTCTTCTTCTTCACCAGAGACCTTCAACTTGGTCATCATGGACCTGCACAGGACACACGGACAAAAAGAAAAAAGATACTGAAAAAAAAGAGAACAATGTTAATAACCAGTCACAAATGTACATCTTTCAACATTCCACATGAATAACACATACACATACAAAGAAAGAGTTCGTTTCCAGCCAGACGCGATGCTATTTCGTTGCTCTTTTCATGCGGCGCGCACTCAATTTGGACTTGTTGTCATACAATAAAGCTCCCAAAATATAAGAACTTTCAGTTGCATAATTTCAGACATTTTGCGCAAGTGTTGCAAGTGGCTAGATCGCGGGCTTCGGAAATCAATTCTTTGACTTCAACACAGAGACAAGGGCCCACATTACATCAAACAAAACAACACGGTTGTCCTGCCCCCAGATCTGAAAAGAGGACAGTGATCCAACTTCTCAGACCTGAGTTCAAGAGGGGGTAACATTTACAAGTACTTAACTTTGAAATCGACGAAAGCTCAGTGTCCGGCGTCTTCTTCTTCACCAGAGACCTTCAACTTGGTCATCATGGACCTGCACAGGACACACGGACAAAAAGAGAAAAAAGATACTGGAAAAAAAAGAGAACAATGTTAATAACCAGTCACAAATGTACATCTTTCAACATTCCACATGAATAACACATACACATACAAAGAAAGAGTTCGTTTCCAGCCAGACGCGATGCTATTTCGTTGCTCTTTTCATGCGGCGCGCACTCAATTTGGACTTGTTGTCATACAATAAAGCTCCCAAAATATAAGAACTTTCAGTTGCATAATTTCAGACATTTTGCGCAAGTGTTGCAAGTGGCTAGATCGCGGGCTTCGGAAATCAATTCTTTGACTTCAACACAGAGACAAGGGCCCACATTACATCAAACAAAACAACACGGTTGTCCTGCCCCCAGATCTGAAAAGAGGACAGTGATCCAACTTCTCAGACCTGAGTTCAAGAGGGGGTAACATTTACAAGTACTTAACTTTGAAATCGACGAAAGCTCAGTGTCCGGCGTCTTCTTCTTCACCAGAGACCTTCAACTTGGTCATCATGGACCTGCACAGGACACACGGACAAAAAAGAAAAAAGATACTGGAAAAAAAGAGAACAATGTTAATAACCAGTCACAAATGTACATCTTTCAACATTCCACATGAATAACACATACACATACAAAGAAAGAGTTCGTTTCCAGCCAGACGCGATGCTATTTCGTTGCTCTTTTCATGCGGCGCGCACTCAATTTGGACTTGTTGTCATACAATAAAGCTCCCAAAATATAAGAACTTTCAGTTGCATAATTTCAGACATTTTGCGCAAGTGTTGCAAGTGGCTAGATCGCGGGCTTCGGAAATCAATTCTTTGACTTCAACACAGAGACAAGGGCCCACATTACATCAAACAAAACAACACGGTTGTCCTGCCCCCAGATCTGAAAAGAGGACAGTGATCCAACTTCTCAGACCTGAGTTCAAGAGGGGTAACATTTACAAGTACTTAACTTTGAAATCGACGAAAGCTCAGTGTCCGGCGTCTTCTTCTTCACCAGAGACCTTCAACTTGGTCATCATGGACCTGCACAGGACACACGGACAAAAAGACAAAAAAGATACTGGAAAAAAAAGAGAACAATGTTAATAACCAGTCACAAATGTACATCTTTCAACATTCCACATGAATAACACATACACATACAAAGAAAGAGTTCGTTTCCAGCCAGACGCGATGCTATTTCGTTGCTCTTTTCATGCGGCGCGCACTCAATTTGGACTTGTTGTCATACAATAAAGCTCCCAAAATATAAGAACTTTCAGTTGCATAATTTCAGACATTTTGCGCAAGTGTTGCAAGTGGCTAGATCGCGGGCTTCGGAAATCAATTCTTTGACTTCAACACAGAGACAAGGGCCCACATTACATCAAACAAAACAACACGGTTGTCCTGCCCCCAGATCTGAAAAGAGGACAGTGATCCAACTTCTCAGACCTGAGTTCAAGAGGGGGTAACATTTACAAGTACTTAACTTTGAAATCGACGAAAGCTCAGTGTCCGGCGTCTTCTTCTTCACCAGAGACCTTCAACTTGGTCATCATGGACCTGCACAGGACACACGGACAAAAAGACAAAAAAGATACTGGAAAAAAAAGAGAACAATGTTAATAACCAGTCACAAATGTACATCTTTCAACATTCCACATGAATAACACATACACATACAAAGAAAGAGTTCGTTTCCAGCCAGACGCGATGCTATTTCGTTGCTCTTTTCATGCGGCGCGCACTCAATTTGGACTTGTTGTCATACAATAAAGCTCCCAAAATATAAGAACTTTCAGTTGCATAATTTCAGACATTTTGCGCAAGTGTTGCAAGTGGCTAGATCGCGGGCTTCGGAAATCAATTCTTTGACTTCAACACAGAGACAAGGGCCCACATTACATCAAACAAAACAACACGGTTGTCCTGCCCCCAGATCTGAAAAGAGGACAGTGATCCAACTTCTCAGACCTGAGTTCAAGAGGGGGTAACATTTACAAGTACTTAACTTTGAAATCGACGAAAGCTCAGTGTCCGGCGTCTTCTTCTTCACCAGAGACCTTCAACTTGGTCATCATGGACCTGCACAGGACACACGGACAAAAAGACAAAAAAGATACTGGAAAAAAAAGAGAACAATGTTAATAACCAGTCACAAATGTACATCTTTCAACATTCCACATGAATAACACATACACATACAAAGAAAGAGTTCGTTTCCAGCCAGACGCGATGCTATTTCGTTGCTCTTTTCATGCGGCGCGCACTCAATTTGGACTTGTTGTCATACAATAAAGCTCCCAAAATATAAGAACTTTCAGTTGCATAATTTCAGACATTTTGCGCAAGTGTTGCAAGTGGCTAGATCGCGGGCTTCGGAAATCAATTCTTTGACTTCAACACAGAGACAAGGGCCCACATTACATCAAACAAAACAACACGGTTGTCCTGCCCCCAGATCTGAAAAGAGGACAGTGATCCAACTTCTCAGACCTGAGTTCAAGAGGGGGTAACATTTACAAGTACTTAACTTTGAAATCGACGAAAGCTCAGTGTCCGGCGTCTTCTTCTTCACCAGAGACCTTCAACTTGGTCATCATGGACCTGCACAGGACACACGGACAAAAAGACAAAAAAGATACTGGAAAAAAAAGAGAACAATGTTAATAACCAGTCACAAATGTACATCTTTCAACATTCCACATGAATAACACATACACATACAAAGAAAGAGTTCGTTTCCAGCCAGACGCGATGCTATTTCGTTGCTCTTTTCATGCGGCGCGCACTCAATTTGGACTTGTTGTCATACAATAAAGCTCCCAAAATATAAGAACTTTCAGTTGCATAATTTCAGACATTTTGCGCAAGTGTTGCAAGTGGCTAGATCGCGGGCTTCGGAAATCAATTCTTTGACTTCAACACAGAGACAAGGGCCCACATTACATCAAACAAAACAACACGGTTGTCCTGCCCCCAGATCTGAAAAGAGGACAGTGATCCAACTTCTCAGACCTGAGTTCAAGAGGGGGTAACATTTACAAGTACTTAACTTTGAAATCGACGAAAGCTCAGTGTCCGGCGTCTTCTTCTTCACCAGAGACCTTCAACTTGGTCATCATGGACCTGCACAGGACACACGGACAAAAAGAGAAAAAAGATACTGGAAAAAAAAGAGAACAATGTTAATAACCAGTCACAAATGTACATCTTTCAACATTCCACATGAATAACACATACACATACAAAGAAAGAGTTCGTTTCCAGCCAGACGCGATGCTATTTCGTTGCTCTTTTCATGCGGCGCGCACTCAATTTGGACTTGTTGTCATACAATAAAGCTCCCAAAATATAAGAACTTTCAGTTGCATAATTTCAGACATTTTGCGCAAGTGTTGCAAGTGGCTAGATCGCGGGCTTCGGAAATCAATTCTTTGACTTCAACACAGAGACAAGGGCCCACATTACATCAAACAAAACAACACGGTTGTCCTGCCCCCAGATCTGAAAAGAGGACAGTGATCCAACTTCTCAGACCTGAGTTCAAGAGGGGGTAACATTTACAAGTACTTAACTTTGAAATCGACGAAAGCTCAGTGTCCGGCGTCTTCTTCTTCACCAGAGACCTTCAACTTGGTCATCATGGACCTGCACAGGACACACGGACAAAAAGACAAAAAAGATACTGGAAAAAAAAGAGAACAATGTTAATAACCAGTCACAAATGTACATCTTTCAACATTCCACATGAATAACACATACACATACAAAGAAAGAGTTCGTTTCCAGCCAGACGCGATGCTATTTCGTTGCTCTTTTCATGCGGCGCGCACTCAATTTGGACTTGTTGTCATACAATAAAGCTCCCAAAATATAAGAACTTTCAGTTGCATAATTTCAGACATTTTGCGCAAGTGTTGCAAGTGGCTAGATCGCGGGCTTCGGAAATCAATTCTTTGACTTCAACACAGAGACAAGGGCCCACATTACATCAAACAAAACAACACGGTTGTCCTGCCCCCAGATCTGAAAAGAGGACAGTGATCCAACTTCTCAGACCTGAGTTCAAGAGGGGGTAACATTTACAAGTACTTAACTTTGAAATCGACGAAAGCTCAGTGTCCGGCGTCTTCTTCTTCACCAGAGACCTTCAACTTGGTCATCATGGACCTGCACAGGACACACGGACAAAAAGAGAAAAAAGATACTGGAAAAAAAAGAGAACAATGTTAATAACCAGTCACAAATGTACATCTTTCAACATTCCACATGAATAACACATACACATACAAAGAAAGAGTTCGTTTCCAGCCAGACGCGATGCTATTTCGTTGCTCTTTTCATGCGGCGCGCACTCAATTTGGACTTGTTGTCATACAATAAAGCTCCCAAAATATAAGAACTTTCAGTTGCATAATTTCAGACATTTTGCGCAAGTGTTGCAAGTGGCTAGATCGCGGGCTTCGGAAATCAATTCTTTGACTTCAACACAGAGACAAGGGCCCACATTACATCAAACAAAACAACACGGTTGTCCTGCCCCCAGATCTGAAAAGAGGACAGTGATCCAACTTCTCAGACCTGAGTTCAAGAGGGGGTAACATTTACAAGTACTTAACTTTGAAATCGACGAAAGCTCAGTGTCCGGCGTCTTCTTCTTCACCAGAGACCTTCAACTTGGTCATCATGGACCTGCACAGGACACACGGACAAAAAGACAAAAAAGATACTGGAAAAAAAAGAGAACAATGTTAATAACCAGTCACAAATGTACATCTTTCAACATTCCACATGAATAACACATACACATACAAAGAAAGAGTTCGTTTCCAGCCAGACGCGATGCTATTTCGTTGCTCTTTTCATGCGGCGCGCACTCAATTTGGACTTGTTGTCATACAATAAAGCTCCCAAAATATAAGAACTTTCAGTTGCATAATTTCAGACATTTTGCGCAAGTGTTGCAAGTGGCTAGATCGCGGGCTTCGGAAATCAATTCTTTGACTTCAACACAGAGACAAGGGCCCACATTACATCAAACAAAACAACACGGTTGTCCTGCCCCCAGATCTGAAAAGAGGACAGTGATCCAACTTCTCAGACCTGAGTTCAAGAGGGGGTAACATTTACAAGTACTTAACTTTGAAATCGACGAAAGCTCAGTGTCCGGCGTCTTCTTCTTCACCAGAGACCTTCAACTTGGTCATCATGGACCTGCACAGGACACACGGACAAAAAGAAAAAAGATACTGGAAAAAAAAGAGAACAATGTTAATAACCAGTCACAAATGTACATCTTTCAACATTCCACATGAATAACACATACACATACAAAGAAAGAGTTCGTTTCCAGCCAGACGCGATGCTATTTCGTTGCTCTTTTCATGCGGCGCGCACTCAATTTGGACTTGTTGTCATACAATAAAGCTCCCAAAATATAAGAACTTTCAGTTGCATAATTTCAGACATTTTGCGCAAGTGTTGCAAGTGGCTAGATCGCGGGCTTCGGAAATCAATTCTTTGACTTCAACACAGAGACAAGGGCCCACATTACATCAAACAAAACAACACGGTTGTCCTGCCCCCAGATCTGAAAAGAGGACAGTGATCCAACTTCTCAGACCTGAGTTCAAGAGGGGGTAACATTTACAAGTACTTAACTTTGAAATCGACGAAAGCTCAGTGTCCGGCGTCTTCTTCTTCACCAGAGACCTTCAACTTGGTCATCATGGACCTGCACAGGACACACGGACAAAAAGACAAAAAAGATACTGGAAAAAAAAGAGAACAATGTTAATAACCAGTCACAAATGTACATCTTTCAACATTCCACATGAATAACACATACACATACAAAGAAAGAGTTCGTTTCCAGCCAGACGCGATGCTATTTCGTTGCTCTTTTCATGCGGCGCGCACTCAATTTGGACTTGTTGTCATACAATAAAGCTCCCAAAATATAAGAACTTTCAGTTGCATAATTTCAGACATTTTGCGCAAGTGTTGCAAGTGGCTAGATCGCGGGCTTCGGAAATCAATTCTTTGACTTCAACACAGAGACAAGGGCCCACATTACATCAAACAAAACAACACGGTTGTCCTGCCCCCAGATCTGAAAAGAGGACAGTGATCCAACTTCTCAGACCTGAGTTCAAGAGGGGGTAACATTTACAAGTACTTAACTTTGAAATCGACGAAAGCTCAGTGTCCGGCGTCTTCTTCTTCACCAGAGACCTTCAACTTGGTCATCATGGACCTGCACAGGACACACGGACAAAAAGACAAAAAAGATACTGGAAAAAAAAGAGAACAATGTTAATAACCAGTCACAAATGTACATCTTTCAACATTCCACATGAATAACACATACACATACAAAGAAAGAGTTCGTTTCCAGCCAGACGCGATGCTATTTCGTTGCTCTTTTCATGCGGCGCGCACTCAATTTGGACTTGTTGTCATACAATAAAGCTCCCAAAATATAAGAACTTTCAGTTGCATAATTTCAGACATTTTGCGCAAGTGTTGCAAGTGGCTAGATCGCGGGCTTCGGAAATCAATTCTTTGACTTCAACACAGAGACAAGGGCCCACATTACATCAAACAAAACAACACGGTTGTCCTGCCCCCAGATCTGAAAAGAGGACAGTGATCCAACTTCTCAGACCTGAGTTCAAGAGGGGGTAACATTTACAAGTACTTAACTTTGAAATCGACGAAAGCTCAGTGTCCGGCGTCTTCTTCTTCACCAGAGACCTTCAACTTGGTCATCATGGACCTGCACAGGACACACGGACAAAAAGAGAAAAAAGATACTGGAAAAAAAAGAGAACAATGTTAATAACCAGTCACAAATGTACATCTTTCAACATTCCACATGAATAACACATACACATACAAAGAAAGAGTTCGTTTCCAGCCAGACGCGATGCTATTTCGTTGCTCTTTTCATGCGGCGCGCACTCAATTTGGACTTGTTGTCATACAATAAAGCTCCCAAAATATAAGAACTTTCAGTTGCATAATTTCAGACATTTTGCGCAAGTGTTGCAAGTGGCTAGATCGCGGGCTTCGGAAATCAATTCTTTGACTTCAACACAGAGACAAGGGCCCACATTACATCAAACAAAACAACACGGTTGTCCTGCCCCCAGATCTGAAAAGAGGACAGTGATCCAACTTCTCAGACCTGAGTTCAAGAGGGGGTAACATTTACAAGTACTTAACTTTGAAATCGACGAAAGCTCAGTGTCCGGCGTCTTCTTCTTCACCAGAGACCTTCAACTTGGTCATCATGGACCTGCACAGGACACACGGACAAAAAGAGAAAAAAGATACTGGAAAAAAAAGAGAACAATGTTAATAACCAGTCACAAATGTACATCTTTCAACATTCCACATGAATAACACATACACATACAAAGAAAGAGTTCGTTTCCAGCCAGACGCGATGCTATTTCGTTGCTCTTTTCATGCGGCGCGCACTCAATTTGGACTTGTTGTCATACAATAAAGCTCCCAAAATATAAGAACTTTCAGTTGCATAATTTCAGACATTTTGCGCAAGTGTTGCAAGTGGCTAGATCGCGGGCTTCGGAAATCAATTCTTTGACTTCAACACAGAGACAAGGGCCCACATTACATCAAACAAAACAACACGGTTGTCCTGCCCCCAGATCTGAAAAGAGGACAGTGATCCAACTTCTCAGACCTGAGTTCAAGAGGGGGTAACATTTACAAGTACTTAACTTTGAAATCGACGAAAGCTCAGTGTCCGGCGTCTTCTTCTTCACCAGAGACCTTCAACTTGGTCATCATGGACCTGCACAGGACACACGGACAAAAAGACAAAAAAGATACTGGAAAAAAAAGAGAACAATGTTAATAACCAGTCACAAATGTACATCTTTCAACATTCCACATGAATAACACATACACATACAAAGAAAGAGTTCGTTTCCAGCCAGACGCGATGCTATTTCGTTGCTCTTTTCATGCGGCGCGCACTCAATTTGGACTTGTTGTCATACAATAAAGCTCCCAAAATATAAGAACTTTCAGTTGCATAATTTCAGACATTTTGCGCAAGTGTTGCAAGTGGCTAGATCGCGGGCTTCGGAAATCAATTCTTTGACTTCAACACAGAGACAAGGGCCCACATTACATCAAACAAAACAACACGGTTGTCCTGCCCCCAGATCTGAAAAGAGGACAGTGATCCAACTTCTCAGACCTGAGTTCAAGAGGGGGTAACATTTACAAGTACTTAACTTTGAAATCGACGAAAGCTCAGTGTCCGGCGTCTTCTTCTTCACCAGAGACCTTCAACTTGGTCATCATGGACCTGCACAGGACACACGGACAAAAAGAAAAAAGATACTGGAAAAAAAAGAGAACAATGTTAATAACCAGTCACAAATGTACATCTTTCAACATTCCACATGAATAACACATACACATACAAAGAAAGAGTTCGTTTCCAGCCAGACGCGATGCTATTTCGTTGCTCTTTTCATGCGGCGCGCACTCAATTTGGACTTGTTGTCATACAATAAAGCTCCCAAAATATAAGAACTTTCAGTTGCATAATTTCAGACATTTTGCGCAAGTGTTGCAAGTGGCTAGATCGCGGGCTTCGGAAATCAATTCTTTGACTTCAACACAGAGACAAGGGCCCACATTACATCAAACAAAACAACACGGTTGTCCTGCCCCCAGATCTGAAAAGAGGACAGTGATCCAACTTCTCAGACCTGAGTTCAAGAGGGGGTAACATTTACAAGTACTTAACTTTGAAATCGACGAAAGCTCAGTGTCCGGCGTCTTCTTCTTCACCAGAGACCTTCAACTTGGTCATCATGGACCTGCACAGGACACACGGACAAAAAGAGAAAAAAGATACTGGAAAAAAAAGAGAACAATGTTAATAACCAGTCACAAATGTACATCTTTCAACATTCCACATGAATAACACATACACATACAAAGAAAGAGTTCGTTTCCAGCCAGACGCGATGCTATTTCGTTGCTCTTTTCATGCGGCGCGCACTCAATTTGGACTTGTTGTCATACAATAAAGCTCCCAAAATATAAGAACTTTCAGTTGCATAATTTCAGACATTTTGCGCAAGTGTTGCAAGTGGCTAGATCGCGGGCTTCGGAAATCAATTCTTTGACTTCAACACAGAGACAAGGGCCCACATTACATCAAACAAAACAACACGGTTGTCCTGCCCCCAGATCTGAAAAGAGGACAGTGATCCAACTTCTCAGACCTGAGTTCAAGAGGGGGTAACATTTACAAGTACTTAACTTTGAAATCGACGAAAGCTCAGTGTCCGGCGTCTTCTTCTTCACCAGAGACCTTCAACTTGGTCATCATGGACCTGCACAGGACACACGGACAAAAAGACAAAAAAGATACTGGAAAAAAAAGAGAACAATGTTAATAACCAGTCACAAATGTACATCTTTCAACATTCCACATGAATAACACATACACATACAAAGAAAGAGTTCGTTTCCAGCCAGACGCGATGCTATTTCGTTGCTCTTTTCATGCGGCGCGCACTCAATTTGGACTTGTTGTCATACAATAAAGCTCCCAAAATATAAGAACTTTCAGTTGCATAATTTCAGACATTTTGCGCAAGTGTTGCAAGTGGCTAGATCGCGGGCTTCGGAAATCAATTCTTTGACTTCAACACAGAGACAAGGGCCCACATTACATCAAACAAAACAACACGGTTGTCCTGCCCCCAGATCTGAAAAGAGGACAGTGATCCAACTTCTCAGACCTGAGTTCAAGAGGGGGTAACATTTACAAGTACTTAACTTTGAAATCGACGAAAGCTCAGTGTCCGGCGTCTTCTTCTTCACCAGAGACCTTCAACTTGGTCATCATGGACCTGCACAGGACACACGGACAAAAAGACAAAAAAGATACTGGAAAAAAAAGAGAACAATGTTAATAACCAGTCACAAATGTACATCTTTCAACATTCCACATGAATAACACATACACATACAAAGAAAGAGTTCGTTTCCAGCCAGACGCGATGCTATTTCGTTGCTCTTTTCATGCGGCGCGCACTCAATTTGGACTTGTTGTCATACAATAAAGCTCCCAAAATATAAGAACTTTCAGTTGCATAATTTCAGACATTTTGCGCAAGTGTTGCAAGTGGCTAGATCGCGGGCTTCGGAAATCAATTCTTTGACTTCAACACAGAGACAAGGGCCCACATTACATCAAACAAAACAACACGGTTGTCCTGCCCCCAGATCTGAAAAGAGGACAGTGATCCAACTTCTCAGACCTGAGTTCAAGAGGGGGTAACATTTACAAGTACTTAACTTTGAAATCGACGAAAGCTCAGTGTCCGGCGTCTTCTTCTTCACCAGAGACCTTCAACTTGGTCATCATGGACCTGCACAGGACACACGGACAAAAAGACAAAAAAGATACTGGAAAAAAAAGAGAACAATGTTAATAACCAGTCACAAATGTACATCTTTCAACATTCCACATGAATAACACATACACATACAAAGAAAGAGTTCGTTTCCAGCCAGACGCGATGCTATTTCGTTGCTCTTTTCATGCGGCGCGCACTCAATTTGGACTTGTTGTCATACAATAAAGCTCCCAAAATATAAGAACTTTCAGTTGCATAATTTCAGACATTTTGCGCAAGTGTTGCAAGTGGCTAGATCGCGGGCTTCGGAAATCAATTCTTTGACTTCAACACAGAGACAAGGGCCCACATTACATCAAACAAAACAACACGGTTGTCCTGCCCCCAGATCTGAAAAGAGGACAGTGATCCAACTTCTCAGACCTGAGTTCAAGAGGGGGTAACATTTACAAGTACTTAACTTTGAAATCGACGAAAGCTCAGTGTCCGGCGTCTTCTTCTTCACCAGAGACCTTCAACTTGGTCATCATGGACCTGCACAGGACACACGGACAAAAAGACAAAAAAGATACTGGAAAAAAAAGAGAACAATGTTAATAACCAGTCACAAATGTACATCTTTCAACATTCCACATGAATAACACATACACATACAAAGAAAGAGTTCGTTTCCAGCCAGACGCGATGCTATTTCGTTGCTCTTTTCATGCGGCGCGCACTCAATTTGGACTTGTTGTCATACAATAAAGCTCCCAAAATATAAGAACTTTCAGTTGCATAATTTCAGACATTTTGCGCAAGTGTTGCAAGTGGCTAGATCGCGGGCTTCGGAAATCAATTCTTTGACTTCAACACAGAGACAAGGGCCCACATTACATCAAACAAAACAACACGGTTGTCCTGCCCCCAGATCTGAAAAGAGGACAGTGATCCAACTTCTCAGACCTGAGTTCAAGAGGGGGTAACATTTACAAGTACTTAACTTTGAAATCGACGAAAGCTCAGTGTCCGGCGTCTTCTTCTTCACCAGAGACCTTCAACTTGGTCATCATGGACCTGCACAGGACACACGGACAAAAAGACAAAAAAGATACTGGAAAAAAAAGAGAACAATGTTAATAACCAGTCACAAATGTACATCTTTCAACATTCCACATGAATAACACATACACATACAAAGAAAGAGTTCGTTTCCAGCCAGACGCGATGCTATTTCGTTGCTCTTTTCATGCGGCGCGCACTCAATTTGGACTTGTTGTCATACAATAAAGCTCCCAAAATATAAGAACTTTCAGTTGCATAATTTCAGACATTTTGCGCAAGTGTTGCAAGTGGCTAGATCGCGGGCTTCGGAAATCAATTCTTTGACTTCAACACAGAGACAAGGGCCCACATTACATCAAACAAAACAACACGGTTGTCCTGCCCCCAGATCTGAAAAGAGGACAGTGATCCAACTTCTCAGACCTGAGTTCAAGAGGGGGTAACATTTACAAGTACTTAACTTTGAAATCGACGAAAGCTCAGTGTCCGGCGTCTTCTTCTTCACCAGAGACCTTCAACTTGGTCATCATGGACCTGCACAGGACACACGGACAAAAAGACAAAAAAGATACTGGAAAAAAAAGAGAACAATGTTAATAACCAGTCACAAATGTACATCTTTCAACATTCCACATGAATAACACATACACATACAAAGAAAGAGTTCGTTTCCAGCCAGACGCGATGCTATTTCGTTGCTCTTTTCATGCGGCGCGCACTCAATTTGGACTTGTTGTCATACAATAAAGCTCCCAAAATATAAGAACTTTCAGTTGCATAATTTCAGACATTTTGCGCAAGTGTTGCAAGTGGCTAGATCGCGGGCTTCGGAAATCAATTCTTTGACTTCAACACAGAGACAAGGGCCCACATTACATCAAACAAAACAACACGGTTGTCCTGCCCCCAGATCTGAAAAGAGGACAGTGATCCAACTTCTCAGACCTGAGTTCAAGAGGGGGTAACATTTACAAGTACTTAACTTTGAAATCGACGAAAGCTCAGTGTCCGGCGTCTTCTTCTTCACCAGAGACCTTCAACTTGGTCATCATGGACCTGCACAGGACACACGGACAAAAAGAGAAAAAAGATACTGGAAAAAAAAGAGAACAATGTTAATAACCAGTCACAAATGTACATCTTTCAACATTCCACATGAATAACACATACACATACAAAGAAAGAGTTCGTTTCCAGCCAGACGCGATGCTATTTCGTTGCTCTTTTCATGCGGCGCGCACTCAATTTGGACTTGTTGTCATACAATAAAGCTCCCAAAATATAAGAACTTTCAGTTGCATAATTTCAGACATTTTGCGCAAGTGTTGCAAGTGGCTAGATCGCGGGCTTCGGAAATCAATTCTTTGACTTCAACACAGAGACAAGGGCCCACATTACATCAAACAAAACAACACGGTTGTCCTGCCCCCAGATCTGAAAAGAGGACAGTGATCCAACTTCTCAGACCTGAGTTCAAGAGGGGGTAACATTTACAAGTACTTAACTTTGAAATCGACGAAAGCTCAGTGTCCGGCGTCTTCTTCTTCACCAGAGACCTTCAACTTGGTCATCATGGACCTGCACAGGACACACGGACAAAAAGACAAAAAAGATACTGGAAAAAAAAGAGAACAATGTTAATAACCAGTCACAAATGTACATCTTTCAACATTCCACATGAATAACACATACACATACAAAGAAAGAGTTCGTTTCCAGCCAGACGCGATGCTATTTCGTTGCTCTTTTCATGCGGCGCGCACTCAATTTGGACTTGTTGTCATACAATAAAGCTCCCAAAATATAAGAACTTTCAGTTGCATAATTTCAGACATTTTGCGCAAGTGTTGCAAGTGGCTAGATCGCGGGCTTCGGAAATCAATTCTTTGACTTCAACACAGAGACAAGGGCCCACATTACATCAAACAAAACAACACGGTTGTCCTGCCCCCAGATCTGAAAAGAGGACAGTGATCCAACTTCTCAGACCTGAGTTCAAGAGGGGGTAACATTTACAAGTACTTAACTTTGAAATCGACGAAAGCTCAGTGTCCGGCGTCTTCTTCTTCACCAGAGACCTTCAACTTGGTCATCATGGACCTGCACAGGACACACGGACAAAAAGACAAAAAAGATACTGGAAAAAAAAGAGAACAATGTTAATAACCAGTCACAAATGTACATCTTTCAACATTCCACATGAATAACACATACACATACAAAGAAAGAGTTCGTTTCCAGCCAGACGCGATGCTATTTCGTTGCTCTTTTCATGCGGCGCGCACTCAATTTGGACTTGTTGTCATACAATAAAGCTCCCAAAATATAAGAACTTTCAGTTGCATAATTTCAGACATTTTGCGCAAGTGTTGCAAGTGGCTAGATCGCGGGCTTCGGAAATCAATTCTTTGACTTCAACACAGAGACAAGGGCCCACATTACATCAAACAAAACAACACGGTTGTCCTGCCCCCAGATCTGAAAAGAGGACAGTGATCCAACTTCTCAGACCTGAGTTCAAGAGGGGGTAACATTTACAAGTACTTAACTTTGAAATCGACGAAAGCTCAGTGTCCGGCGTCTTCTTCTTCACCAGAGACCTTCAACTTGGTCATCATGGACCTGCACAGGACACACGGACAAAAAGAGAAAAAAGATACTGGAAAAAAAAGAGAACAATGTTAATAACCAGTCACAAATGTACATCTTTCAACATTCCACATGAATAACACATACACATACAAAGAAAGAGTTCGTTTCCAGCCAGACGCGATGCTATTTCGTTGCTCTTTTCATGCGGCGCGCACTCAATTTGGACTTGTTGTCATACAATAAAGCTCCCAAAATATAAGAACTTTCAGTTGCATAATTTCAGACATTTTGCGCAAGTGTTGCAAGTGGCTAGATCGCGGGCTTCGGAAATCAATTCTTTGACTTCAACACAGAGACAAGGGCCCACATTACATCAAACAAAACAACACGGTTGTCCTGCCCCCAGATCTGAAAAGAGGACAGTGATCCAACTTCTCAGACCTGAGTTCAAGAGGGGGTAACATTTACAAGTACTTAACTTTGAAATCGACGAAAGCTCAGTGTCCGGCGTCTTCTTCTTCACCAGAGACCTTCAACTTGGTCATCATGGACCTGCACAGGACACACGGACAAAAAGACAAAAAAGATACTGGAAAAAAAAGAGAACAATGTTAATAACCAGTCACAAATGTACATCTTTCAACATTCCACATGAATAACACATACACATACAAAGAAAGAGTTCGTTTCCAGCCAGACGCGATGCTATTTCGTTGCTCTTTTCATGCGGCGCGCACTCAATTTGGACTTGTTGTCATACAATAAAGCTCCCAAAATATAAGAACTTTCAGTTGCATAATTTCAGACATTTTGCGCAAGTGTTGCAAGTGGCTAGATCGCGGGCTTCGGAAATCAATTCTTTGACTTCAACACAGAGACAAGGGCCCACATTACATCAAACAAAACAACACGGTTGTCCTGCCCCCAGATCTGAAAAGAGGACAGTGATCCAACTTCTCAGACCTGAGTTCAAGAGGGGGTAACATTTACAAGTACTTAACTTTGAAATCGACGAAAGCTCAGTGTCCGGCGTCTTCTTCTTCACCAGAGACCTTCAACTTGGTCATCATGGACCTGCACAGGACACACGGACAAAAAGACAAAAAAGATACTGGAAAAAAAAGAGAACAATGTTAATAACCAGTCACAAATGTACATCTTTCAACATTCCACATGAATAACACATACACATACAAAGAAAGAGTTCGTTTCCAGCCAGACGCGATGCTATTTCGTTGCTCTTTTCATGCGGCGCGCACTCAATTTGGACTTGTTGTCATACAATAAAGCTCCCAAAATATAAGAACTTTCAGTTGCATAATTTCAGACATTTTGCGCAAGTGTTGCAAGTGGCTAGATCGCGGGCTTCGGAAATCAATTCTTTGACTTCAACACAGAGACAAGGGCCCACATTACATCAAACAAAACAACACGGTTGTCCTGCCCCCAGATCTGAAAAGAGGACAGTGATCCAACTTCTCAGACCTGAGTTCAAGAGGGGGTAACATTTACAAGTACTTAACTTTGAAATCGACGAAAGCTCAGTGTCCGGCGTCTTCTTCTTCACCAGAGACCTTCAACTTGGTCATCATGGACCTGCACAGGACACACGGACAAAAAGACAAAAAAGATACTGGAAAAAAAAGAGAACAATGTTAATAACCAGTCACAAATGTACATCTTTCAACATTCCACATGAATAACACATACACATACAAAGAAAGAGTTCGTTTCCAGCCAGACGCGATGCTATTTCGTTGCTCTTTTCATGCGGCGCGCACTCAATTTGGACTTGTTGTCATACAATAAAGCTCCCAAAATATAAGAACTTTCAGTTGCATAATTTCAGACATTTTGCGCAAGTGTTGCAAGTGGCTAGATCGCGGGCTTCGGAAATCAATTCTTTGACTTCAACACAGAGACAAGGGCCCACATTACATCAAACAAAACAACACGGTTGTCCTGCCCCCAGATCTGAAAAGAGGACAGTGATCCAACTTCTCAGACCTGAGTTCAAGAGGGGGTAACATTTACAAGTACTTAACTTTGAAATCGACGAAAGCTCAGTGTCCGGCGTCTTCTTCTTCACCAGAGACCTTCAACTTGGTCATCATGGACCTGCACAGGACACACGGACAAAAAGACAAAAAAGATACTGGAAAAAAAAGAGAACAATGTTAATAACCAGTCACAAATGTACATCTTTCAACATTCCACATGAATAACACATACACATACAAAGAAAGAGTTCGTTTCCAGCCAGACGCGATGCTATTTCGTTGCTCTTTTCATGCGGCGCGCACTCAATTTGGACTTGTTGTCATACAATAAAGCTCCCAAAATATAAGAACTTTCAGTTGCATAATTTCAGACATTTTGCGCAAGTGTTGCAAGTGGCTAGATCGCGGGCTTCGGAAATCAATTCTTTGACTTCAACACAGAGACAAGGGCCCACATTACATCAAACAAAACAACACGGTTGTCCTGCCCCCAGATCTGAAAAGAGGACAGTGATCCAACTTCTCAGACCTGAGTTCAAGAGGGGGTAACATTTACAAGTACTTAACTTTGAAATCGACGAAAGCTCAGTGTCCGGCGTCTTCTTCTTCACCAGAGACCTTCAACTTGGTCATCATGGACCTGCACAGGACACACGGACAAAAAGACAAAAAAGATACTGGAAAAAAAAGAGAACAATGTTAATAACCAGTCACAAATGTACATCTTTCAACATTCCACATGAATAACACATACACATACAAAGAAAGAGTTCGTTTCCAGCCAGACGCGATGCTATTTCGTTGCTCTTTTCATGCGGCGCGCACTCAATTTGGACTTGTTGTCATACAATAAAGCTCCCAAAATATAAGAACTTTCAGTTGCATAATTTCAGACATTTTGCGCAAGTGTTGCAAGTGGCTAGATCGCGGGCTTCGGAAATCAATTCTTTGACTTCAACACAGAGACAAGGGCCCACATTACATCAAACAAAACAACACGGTTGTCCTGCCCCCAGATCTGAAAAGAGGACAGTGATCCAACTTCTCAGACCTGAGTTCAAGAGGGGGTAACATTTACAAGTACTTAACTTTGAAATCGACGAAAGCTCAGTGTCCGGCGTCTTCTTCTTCACCAGAGACCTTCAACTTGGTCATCATGGACCTGCACAGGACACACGGACAAAAAGAGAAAAAAGATACTGGAAAAAAAAGAGAACAATGTTAATAACCAGTCACAAATGTACATCTTTCAACATTCCACATGAATAACACATACACATACAAAGAAAGAGTTCGTTTCCAGCCAGACGCGATGCTATTTCGTTGCTCTTTTCATGCGGCGCGCACTCAATTTGGACTTGTTGTCATACAATAAAGCTCCCAAAATATAAGAACTTTCAGTTGCATAATTTCAGACATTTTGCGCAAGTGTTGCAAGTGGCTAGATCGCGGGCTTCGGAAATCAATTCTTTGACTTCAACACAGAGACAAGGGCCCACATTACATCAAACAAAACAACACGGTTGTCCTGCCCCCAGATCTGAAAAGAGGACAGTGATCCAACTTCTCAGACCTGAGTTCAAGAGGGGGTAACATTTACAAGTACTTAACTTTGAAATCGACGAAAGCTCAGTGTCCGGCGTCTTCTTCTTCACCAGAGACCTTCAACTTGGTCATCATGGACCTGCACAGGACACACGGACAAAAAGACAAAAAAGATACTGGAAAAAAAAGAGAACAATGTTAATAACCAGTCACAAATGTACATCTTTCAACATTCCACATGAATAACACATACACATACAAAGAAAGAGTTCGTTTCCAGCCAGACGCGATGCTATTTCGTTGCTCTTTTCATGCGGCGCGCACTCAATTTGGACTTGTTGTCATACAATAAAGCTCCCAAAATATAAGAACTTTCAGTTGCATAATTTCAGACATTTTGCGCAAGTGTTGCAAGTGGCTAGATCGCGGGCTTCGGAAATCAATTCTTTGACTTCAACACAGAGACAAGGGCCCACATTACATCAAACAAAACAACACGGTTGTCCTGCCCCCAGATCTGAAAAGAGGACAGTGATCCAACTTCTCAGACCTGAGTTCAAGAGGGGGTAACATTTACAAGTACTTAACTTTGAAATCGACGAAAGCTCAGTGTCCGGCGTCTTCTTCTTCACCAGAGACCTTCAACTTGGTCATCATGGACCTGCACAGGACACACGGACAAAAAGAGAAAAAAGATACTGGAAAAAAAAGAGAACAATGTTAATAACCAGTCACAAATGTACATCTTTCAACATTCCACATGAATAACACATACACATACAAAGAAAGAGTTCGTTTCCAGCCAGACGCGATGCTATTTCGTTGCTCTTTTCATGCGGCGCGCACTCAATTTGGACTTGTTGTCATACAATAAAGCTCCCAAAATATAAGAACTTTCAGTTGCATAATTTCAGACATTTTGCGCAAGTGTTGCAAGTGGCTAGATCGCGGGCTTCGGAAATCAATTCTTTGACTTCAACACAGAGACAAGGGCCCACATTACATCAAACAAAACAACACGGTTGTCCTGCCCCCAGATCTGAAAAGAGGACAGTGATCCAACTTCTCAGACCTGAGTTCAAGAGGGGGTAACATTTACAAGTACTTAACTTTGAAATCGACGAAAGCTCAGTGTCCGGCGTCTTCTTCTTCACCAGAGACCTTCAACTTGGTCATCATGGACCTGCACAGGACACACGGACAAAAAGACAAAAAAGATACTGGAAAAAAAAGAGAACAATGTTAATAACCAGTCACAAATGTACATCTTTCAACATTCCACATGAATAACACATACACATACAAAGAAAGAGTTCGTTTCCAGCCAGACGCGATGCTATTTCGTTGCTCTTTTCATGCGGCGCGCACTCAATTTGGACTTGTTGTCATACAATAAAGCTCCCAAAATATAAGAACTTTCAGTTGCATAATTTCAGACATTTTGCGCAAGTGTTGCAAGTGGCTAGATCGCGGGCTTCGGAAATCAATTCTTTGACTTCAACACAGAGACAAGGGCCCACATTACATCAAACAAAACAACACGGTTGTCCTGCCCCCAGATCTGAAAAGAGGACAGTGATCCAACTTCTCAGACCTGAGTTCAAGAGGGGGTAACATTTACAAGTACTTAACTTTGAAATCGACGAAAGCTCAGTGTCCGGCGTCTTCTTCTTCACCAGAGACCTTCAACTTGGTCATCATGGACCTGCACAGGACACACGGACAAAAAGACAAAAAAGATACTGGAAAAAAAAGAGAACAATGTTAATAACCAGTCACAAATGTACATCTTTCAACATTCCACATGAATAACACATACACATACAAAGAAAGAGTTCGTTTCCAGCCAGACGCGATGCTATTTCGTTGCTCTTTTCATGCGGCGCGCACTCAATTTGGACTTGTTGTCATACAATAAAGCTCCCAAAATATAAGAACTTTCAGTTGCATAATTTCAGACATTTTGCGCAAGTGTTGCAAGTGGCTAGATCGCGGGCTTCGGAAATCAATTCTTTGACTTCAACACAGAGACAAGGGCCCACATTACATCAAACAAAACAACACGGTTGTCCTGCCCCCAGATCTGAAAAGAGGACAGTGATCCAACTTCTCAGACCTGAGTTCAAGAGGGGGTAACATTTACAAGTACTTAACTTTGAAATCGACGAAAGCTCAGTGTCCGGCGTCTTCTTCTTCACCAGAGACCTTCAACTTGGTCATCATGGACCTGCACAGGACACACGGACAAAAAGACAAAAAAGATACTGGAAAAAAAAGAGAACAATGTTAATAACCAGTCACAAATGTACATCTTTCAACATTCCACATGAATAACACATACACATACAAAGAAAGAGTTCGTTTCCAGCCAGACGCGATGCTATTTCGTTGCTCTTTTCATGCGGCGCGCACTCAATTTGGACTTGTTGTCATACAATAAAGCTCCCAAAATATAAGAACTTTCAGTTGCATAATTTCAGACATTTTGCGCAAGTGTTGCAAGTGGCTAGATCGCGGGCTTCGGAAATCAATTCTTTGACTTCAACACAGAGACAAGGGCCCACATTACATCAAACAAAACAACACGGTTGTCCTGCCCCCAGATCTGAAAAGAGGACAGTGATCCAACTTCTCAGACCTGAGTTCAAGAGGGGGTAACATTTACAAGTACTTAACTTTGAAATCGACGAAAGCTCAGTGTCCGGCGTCTTCTTCTTCACCAGAGACCTTCAACTTGGTCATCATGGACCTGCACAGGACACACGGACAAAAAGAGAAAAAAGATACTGGAAAAAAAAGAGAACAATGTTAATAACCAGTCACAAATGTACATCTTTCAACATTCCACATGAATAACACATACACATACAAAGAAAGAGTTCGTTTCCAGCCAGACGCGATGCTATTTCGTTGCTCTTTTCATGCGGCGCGCACTCAATTTGGACTTGTTGTCATACAATAAAGCTCCCAAAATATAAGAACTTTCAGTTGCATAATTTCAGACATTTTGCGCAAGTGTTGCAAGTGGCTAGATCGCGGGCTTCGGAAATCAATTCTTTGACTTCAACACAGAGACAAGGGCCCACATTACATCAAACAAAACAACACGGTTGTCCTGCCCCCAGATCTGAAAAGAGGACAGTGATCCAACTTCTCAGACCTGAGTTCAAGAGGGGGTAACATTTACAAGTACTTAACTTTGAAATCGACGAAAGCTCAGTGTCCGGCGTCTTCTTCTTCACCAGAGACCTTCAACTTGGTCATCATGGACCTGCACAGGACACACGGACAAAAAGACAAAAAAGATACTGGAAAAAAAAGAGAACAATGTTAATAACCAGTCACAAATGTACATCTTTCAACATTCCACATGAATAACACATACACATACAAAGAAAGAGTTCGTTTCCAGCCAGACGCGATGCTATTTCGTTGCTCTTTTCATGCGGCGCGCACTCAATTTGGACTTGTTGTCATACAATAAAGCTCCCAAAATATAAGAACTTTCAGTTGCATAATTTCAGACATTTTGCGCAAGTGTTGCAAGTGGCTAGATCGCGGGCTTCGGAAATCAATTCTTTGACTTCAACACAGAGACAAGGGCCCACATTACATCAAACAAAACAACACGGTTGTCCTGCCCCCAGATCTGAAAAGAGGACAGTGATCCAACTTCTCAGACCTGAGTTCAAGAGGGGGTAACATTTACAAGTACTTAACTTTGAAATCGACGAAAGCTCAGTGTCCGGCGTCTTCTTCTTCACCAGAGACCTTCAACTTGGTCATCATGGACCTGCACAGGACACACGGACAAAAAGACAAAAAAGATACTGGAAAAAAAAGAGAACAATGTTAATAACCAGTCACAAATGTACATCTTTCAACATTCCACATGAATAACACATACACATACAAAGAAAGAGTTCGTTTCCAGCCAGACGCGATGCTATTTCGTTGCTCTTTTCATGCGGCGCGCACTCAATTTGGACTTGTTGTCATACAATAAAGCTCCCAAAATATAAGAACTTTCAGTTGCATAATTTCAGACATTTTGCGCAAGTGTTGCAAGTGGCTAGATCGCGGGCTTCGGAAATCAATTCTTTGACTTCAACACAGAGACAAGGGCCCACATTACATCAAACAAAACAACACGGTTGTCCTGCCCCCAGATCTGAAAAGAGGACAGTGATCCAACTTCTCAGACCTGAGTTCAAGAGGGGGTAACATTTACAAGTACTTAACTTTGAAATCGACGAAAGCTCAGTGTCCGGCGTCTTCTTCTTCACCAGAGACCTTCAACTTGGTCATCATGGACCTGCACAGGACACACGGACAAAAAGAGAAAAAAGATACTGGAAAAAAAAGAGAACAATGTTAATAACCAGTCACAAATGTACATCTTTCAACATTCCACATGAATAACACATACACATACAAAGAAAGAGTTCGTTTCCAGCCAGACGCGATGCTATTTCGTTGCTCTTTTCATGCGGCGCGCACTCAATTTGGACTTGTTGTCATACAATAAAGCTCCCAAAATATAAGAACTTTCAGTTGCATAATTTCAGACATTTTGCGCAAGTGTTGCAAGTGGCTAGATCGCGGGCTTCGGAAATCAATTCTTTGACTTCAACACAGAGACAAGGGCCCACATTACATCAAACAAAACAACACGGTTGTCCTGCCCCCAGATCTGAAAAGAGGACAGTGATCCAACTTCTCAGACCTGAGTTCAAGAGGGGGTAACATTTACAAGTACTTAACTTTGAAATCGACGAAAGCTCAGTGTCCGGCGTCTTCTTCTTCACCAGAGACCTTCAACTTGGTCATCATGGACCTGCACAGGACACACGGACAAAAAGACAAAAAAGATACTGGAAAAAAAAGAGAACAATGTTAATAACCAGTCACAAATGTACATCTTTCAACATTCCACATGAATAACACATACACATACAAAGAAAGAGTTCGTTTCCAGCCAGACGCGATGCTATTTCGTTGCTCTTTTCATGCGGCGCGCACTCAATTTGGACTTGTTGTCATACAATAAAGCTCCCAAAATATAAGAACTTTCAGTTGCATAATTTCAGACATTTTGCGCAAGTGTTGCAAGTGGCTAGATCGCGGGCTTCGGAAATCAATTCTTTGACTTCAACACAGAGACAAGGGCCCACATTACATCAAACAAAACAACACGGTTGTCCTGCCCCCAGATCTGAAAAGAGGACAGTGATCCAACTTCTCAGACCTGAGTTCAAGAGGGGGTAACATTTACAAGTACTTAACTTTGAAATCGACGAAAGCTCAGTGTCCGGCGTCTTCTTCTTCACCAGAGACCTTCAACTTGGTCATCATGGACCTGCACAGGACACACGGACAAAAAGAGAAAAAAGATACTGGAAAAAAAAGAGAACAATGTTAATAACCAGTCACAAATGTACATCTTTCAACATTCCACATGAATAACACATACACATACAAAGAAAGAGTTCGTTTCCAGCCAGACGCGATGCTATTTCGTTGCTCTTTTCATGCGGCGCGCACTCAATTTGGACTTGTTGTCATACAATAAAGCTCCCAAAATATAAGAACTTTCAGTTGCATAATTTCAGACATTTTGCGCAAGTGTTGCAAGTGGCTAGATCGCGGGCTTCGGAAATCAATTCTTTGACTTCAACACAGAGACAAGGGCCCACATTACATCAAACAAAACAACACGGTTGTCCTGCCCCCAGATCTGAAAAGAGGACAGTGATCCAACTTCTCAGACCTGAGTTCAAGAGGGGGTAACATTTACAAGTACTTAACTTTGAAATCGACGAAAGCTCAGTGTCCGGCGTCTTCTTCTTCACCAGAGACCTTCAACTTGGTCATCATGGACCTGCACAGGACACACGGACAAAAAGACAAAAAAGATACTGGAAAAAAAAGAGAACAATGTTAATAACCAGTCACAAATGTACATCTTTCAACATTCCACATGAATAACACATACACATACAAAGAAAGAGTTCGTTTCCAGCCAGACGCGATGCTATTTCGTTGCTCTTTTCATGCGGCGCGCACTCAATTTGGACTTGTTGTCATACAATAAAGCTCCCAAAATATAAGAACTTTCAGTTGCATAATTTCAGACATTTTGCGCAAGTGTTGCAAGTGGCTAGATCGCGGGCTTCGGAAATCAATTCTTTGACTTCAACACAGAGACAAGGGCCCACATTACATCAAACAAAACAACACGGTTGTCCTGCCCCCAGATCTGAAAAGAGGACAGTGATCCAACTTCTCAGACCTGAGTTCAAGAGGGGGTAACATTTACAAGTACTTAACTTTGAAATCGACGAAAGCTCAGTGTCCGGCGTCTTCTTCTTCACCAGAGACCTTCAACTTGGTCATCATGGACCTGCACAGGACACACGGACAAAAAGACAAAAAAGATACTGGAAAAAAAAGAGAACAATGTTAATAACCAGTCACAAATGTACATCTTTCAACATTCCACATGAATAACACATACACATACAAAGAAAGAGTTCGTTTCCAGCCAGACGCGATGCTATTTCGTTGCTCTTTTCATGCGGCGCGCACTCAATTTGGACTTGTTGTCATACAATAAAGCTCCCAAAATATAAGAACTTTCAGTTGCATAATTTCAGACATTTTGCGCAAGTGTTGCAAGTGGCTAGATCGCGGGCTTCGGAAATCAATTCTTTGACTTCAACACAGAGACAAGGGCCCACATTACATCAAACAAAACAACACGGTTGTCCTGCCCCCAGATCTGAAAAGAGGACAGTGATCCAACTTCTCAGACCTGAGTTCAAGAGGGGGTAACATTTACAAGTACTTAACTTTGAAATCGACGAAAGCTCAGTGTCCGGCGTCTTCTTCTTCACCAGAGACCTTCAACTTGGTCATCATGGACCTGCACAGGACACACGGACAAAAAGAGAAAAAAGATACTGGAAAAAAAAGAGAACAATGTTAATAACCAGTCACAAATGTACATCTTTCAACATTCCACATGAATAACACATACACATACAAAGAAAGAGTTCGTTTCCAGCCAGACGCGATGCTATTTCGTTGCTCTTTTCATGCGGCGCGCACTCAATTTGGACTTGTTGTCATACAATAAAGCTCCCAAAATATAAGAACTTTCAGTTGCATAATTTCAGACATTTTGCGCAAGTGTTGCAAGTGGCTAGATCGCGGGCTTCGGAAATCAATTCTTTGACTTCAACACAGAGACAAGGGCCCACATTACATCAAACAAAACAACACGGTTGTCCTGCCCCCAGATCTGAAAAGAGGACAGTGATCCAACTTCTCAGACCTGAGTTCAAGAGGGGGTAACATTTACAAGTACTTAACTTTGAAATCGACGAAAGCTCAGTGTCCGGCGTCTTCTTCTTCACCAGAGACCTTCAACTTGGTCATCATGGACCTGCACAGGACACACGGACAAAAAGAGAAAAAAGATACTGGAAAAAAAAGAGAACAATGTTAATAACCAGTCACAAATGTACATCTTTCAACATTCCACATGAATAACACATACACATACAAAGAAAGAGTTCGTTTCCAGCCAGACGCGATGCTATTTCGTTGCTCTTTTCATGCGGCGCGCACTCAATTTGGACTTGTTGTCATACAATAAAGCTCCCAAAATATAAGAACTTTCAGTTGCATAATTTCAGACATTTTGCGCAAGTGTTGCAAGTGGCTAGATCGCGGGCTTCGGAAATCAATTCTTTGACTTCAACACAGAGACAAGGGCCCACATTACATCAAACAAAACAACACGGTTGTCCTGCCCCCAGATCTGAAAAGAGGACAGTGATCCAACTTCTCAGACCTGAGTTCAAGAGGGGGTAACATTTACAAGTACTTAACTTTGAAATCGACGAAAGCTCAGTGTCCGGCGTCTTCTTCTTCACCAG
Organism: Patiria miniata; assembly: GCF_015706575.1. Lineage (NCBI taxonomy): Eukaryota > Metazoa > Echinodermata > Asteroidea > Valvatida > Asterinidae > Patiria > Patiria miniata. Next base: position 7,719,928 of record NW_024037052.1, on the reverse strand, counting down.
AGACCTTCAACTTGGTCATCATGGACCTGCACAGGACACACGGACAAAAAGACAAAAAAGATACTGGAAAAAAAAGAGAACAATGTTAATAACCAGTCACAAATGTACATCTTTCAACATTCCACATGAATAACACATACACATACAAAGAAAGAGTTCGTTTCCAGCCAGACGCGATGCTATTTCGTTGCTCTTTTCATGCGGCGCGCACTCAATTTGGACTTGTTGTCATACAATAAAGCTCCCAAAATATAAGAACTTTCAGTTGCATAATTTCAGACATTTTGCGCAAGTGTTGCAAGTGGCTAGATCGCGGGCTTCGGAAATCAATTCTTTGACTTCAACACAGAGACAAGGGCCCACATTACATCAAACAAAACAACACGGTTGTCCTGCCCCCAGATCTGAAAAGAGGACAGTGATCCAACTTCTCAGACCTGAGTTCAAGAGGGGGTAACATTTACAAGTACTTAACTTTGAAATCGACGAAAGCTCAGTGTCCGGCGTCTTCTTCTTCACCAGAGACCTTCAACTTGGTCATCATGGACCTGCACAGGACACACGGACAAAAAGAGAAAAAAGATACTGGAAAAAAAAGAGAACAATGTTAATAACCAGTCACAAATGTACATCTTTCAACATTCCACATGAATAACACATACACATACAAAGAAAGAGTTCGTTTCCAGCCAGACGCGATGCTATTTCGTTGCTCTTTTCATGCGGCGCGCACTCAATTTGGACTTGTTGTCATACAATAAAGCTCCCAAAATATAAGAACTTTCAGTTGCATAATTTCAGACATTTTGCGCAAGTGTTGCAAGTGGCTAGATCGCGGGCTTCGGAAATCAATTCTTTGACTTCAACACAGAGACAAGGGCCCACATTACATCAAACAAAACAACACGGTTGTCCTGCCCCCAGATCTGAAAAGAGGACAGTGATCCAACTTCTCAGACCTGAGTTCAAGAGGGGGTAACATTTACAAGTACTTAACTTTGAAATCGACGAAAGCTCAGTGTCCGGCGTCTTCTTCTTCACCAGAGACCTTCAACTTGGTCATCATGGACCTGCACAGGACACACGGACAAAAAGAGAAAAAAGATACTGGAAAAAAAAGAGAACAATGTTAATAACCAGTCACAAATGTACATCTTTCAACATTCCACATGAATAACACATACACATACAAAGAAAGAGTTCGTTTCCAGCCAGACGCGATGCTATTTCGTTGCTCTTTTCATGCGGCGCGCACTCAATTTGGACTTGTTGTCATACAATAAAGCTCCCAAAATATAAGAACTTTCAGTTGCATAATTTCAGACATTTTGCGCAAGTGTTGCAAGTGGCTAGATCGCGGGCTTCGGAAATCAATTCTTTGACTTCAACACAGAGACAAGGGCCCACATTACATCAAACAAAACAACACGGTTGTCCTGCCCCCAGATCTGAAAAGAGGACAGTGATCCAACTTCTCAGACCTGAGTTCAAGAGGGGGTAACATTTACAAGTACTTAACTTTGAAATCGACGAAAGCTCAGTGTCCGGCGTCTTCTTCTTCACCAGAGACCTTCAACTTGGTCATCATGGACCTGCACAGGACACACGGACAAAAAGAGAAAAAAGATACTGGAAAAAAAAGAGAACAATGTTAATAACCAGTCACAAATGTACATCTTTCAACATTCCACATGAATAACACATACACATACAAAGAAAGAGTTCGTTTCCAGCCAGACGCGATGCTATTTCGTTGCTCTTTTCATGCGGCGCGCACTCAATTTGGACTTGTTGTCATACAATAAAGCTCCCAAAATATAAGAACTTTCAGTTGCATAATTTCAGACATTTTGCGCAAGTGTTGCAAGTGGCTAGATCGCGGGCTTCGGAAATCAATTCTTTGACTTCAACACAGAGACAAGGGCCCACATTACATCAAACAAAACAACACGGTTGTCCTGCCCCCAGATCTGAAAAGAGGACAGTGATCCAACTTCTCAGACCTGAGTTCAAGAGGGGGTAACATTTACAAGTACTTAACTTTGAAATCGACGAAAGCTCAGTGTCCGGCGTCTTCTTCTTCACCAGAGACCTTCAACTTGGTCATCATGGACCTGCACAGGACACACGGACAAAAAGAGAAAAAAGATACTGGAAAAAAAAGAGAACAATGTTAATAACCAGTCACAAATGTACATCTTTCAACATTCCACATGAATAACACATACACATACAAAGAAAGAGTTCGTTTCCAGCCAGACGCGATGCTATTTCGTTGCTCTTTTCATGCGGCGCGCACTCAATTTGGACTTGTTGTCATACAATAAAGCTCCCAAAATATAAGAACTTTCAGTTGCATAATTTCAGACATTTTGCGCAAGTGTTGCAAGTGGCTAGATCGCGGGCTTCGGAAATCAATTCTTTGACTTCAACACAGAGACAAGGGCCCACATTACATCAAACAAAACAACACGGTTGTCCTGCCCCCAGATCTGAAAAGAGGACAGTGATCCAACTTCTCAGACCTGAGTTCAAGAGGGGGTAACATTTACAAGTACTTAACTTTGAAATCGACGAAAGCTCAGTGTCCGGCGTCTTCTTCTTCACCAGAGACCTTCAACTTGGTCATCATGGACCTGCACAGGACACACGGACAAAAAGAGAAAAAAGATACTGGAAAAAAAAGAGAACAATGTTAATAACCAGTCACAAATGTACATCTTTCAACATTCCACATGAATAACACATACACATACAAAGAAAGAGTTCGTTTCCAGCCAGACGCGATGCTATTTCGTTGCTCTTTTCATGCGGCGCGCACTCAATTTGGACTTGTTGTCATACAATAAAGCTCCCAAAATATAAGAACTTTCAGTTGCATAATTTCAGACATTTTGCGCAAGTGTTGCAAGTGGCTAGATCGCGGGCTTCGGAAATCAATTCTTTGACTTCAACACAGAGACAAGGGCCCACATTACATCAAACAAAACAACACGGTTGTCCTGCCCCCAGATCTGAAAAGAGGACAGTGATCCAACTTCTCAGACCTGAGTTCAAGAGGGGGTAACATTTACAAGTACTTAACTTTGAAATCGACGAAAGCTCAGTGTCCGGCGTCTTCTTCTTCACCAGAGACCTTCAACTTGGTCATCATGGACCTGCACAGGACACACGGACAAAAAGAGAAAAAAGATACTGGAAAAAAAAGAGAACAATGTTAATAACCAGTCACAAATGTACATCTTTCAACATTCCACATGAATAACACATACACATACAAAGAAAGAGTTCGTTTCCAGCCAGACGCGATGCTATTTCGTTGCTCTTTTCATGCGGCGCGCACTCAATTTGGACTTGTTGTCATACAATAAAGCTCCCAAAATATAAGAACTTTCAGTTGCATAATTTCAGACATTTTGCGCAAGTGTTGCAAGTGGCTAGATCGCGGGCTTCGGAAATCAATTCTTTGACTTCAACACAGAGACAAGGGCCCACATTACATCAAACAAAACAACACGGTTGTCCTGCCCCCAGATCTGAAAAGAGGACAGTGATCCAACTTCTCAGACCTGAGTTCAAGAGGGGGTAACATTTACAAGTACTTAACTTTGAAATCGACGAAAGCTCAGTGTCCGGCGTCTTCTTCTTCACCAGAGACCTTCAACTTGGTCATCATGGACCTGCACAGGACACACGGACAAAAAGAGAAAAAAGATACTGGAAAAAAAAGAGAACAATGTTAATAACCAGTCACAAATGTACATCTTTCAACATTCCACATGAATAACACATACACATACAAAGAAAGAGTTCGTTTCCAGCCAGACGCGATGCTATTTCGTTGCTCTTTTCATGCGGCGCGCACTCAATTTGGACTTGTTGTCATACAATAAAGCTCCCAAAATATAAGAACTTTCAGTTGCATAATTTCAGACATTTTGCGCAAGTGTTGCAAGTGGCTAGATCGCGGGCTTCGGAAATCAATTCTTTGACTTCAACACAGAGACAAGGGCCCACATTACATCAAACAAAACAACACGGTTGTCCTGCCCCCAGATCTGAAAAGAGGACAGTGATCCAACTTCTCAGACCTGAGTTCAAGAGGGGGTAACATTTACAAGTACTTAACTTTGAAATCGACGAAAGCTCAGTGTCCGGCGTCTTCTTCTTCACCAGAGACCTTCAACTTGGTCATCATGGACCTGCACAGGACACACGGACAAAAAGACAAAAAAGATACTGGAAAAAAAAGAGAACAATGTTAATAACCAGTCACAAATGTACATCTTTCAACATTCCACATGAATAACACATACACATACAAAGAAAGAGTTCGTTTCCAGCCAGACGCGATGCTATTTCGTTGCTCTTTTCATGCGGCGCGCACTCAATTTGGACTTGTTGTCATACAATAAAGCTCCCAAAATATAAGAACTTTCAGTTGCATAATTTCAGACATTTTGCGCAAGTGTTGCAAGTGGCTAGATCGCGGGCTTCGGAAATCAATTCTTTGACTTCAACACAGAGACAAGGGCCCACATTACATCAAACAAAACAACACGGTTGTCCTGCCCCCAGATCTGAAAAGAGGACAGTGATCCAACTTCTCAGACCTGAGTTCAAGAGGGGGTAACATTTACAAGTACTTAACTTTGAAATCGACGAAAGCTCAGTGTCCGGCGTCTTCTTCTTCACCAGAGACCTTCAACTTGGTCATCATGGACCTGCACAGGACACACGGACAAAAAGAGAAAAAAGATACTGGAAAAAAAAGAGAACAATGTTAATAACCAGTCACAAATGTACATCTTTCAACATTCCACATGAATAACACATACACATACAAAGAAAGAGTTCGTTTCCAGCCAGACGCGATGCTATTTCGTTGCTCTTTTCATGCGGCGCGCACTCAATTTGGACTTGTTGTCATACAATAAAGCTCCCAAAATATAAGAACTTTCAGTTGCATAATTTCAGACATTTTGCGCAAGTGTTGCAAGTGGCTAGATCGCGGGCTTCGGAAATCAATTCTTTGACTTCAACACAGAGACAAGGGCCCACATTACATCAAACAAAACAACACGGTTGTCCTGCCCCCAGATCTGAAAAGAGGACAGTGATCCAACTTCTCAGACCTGAGTTCAAGAGGGGGTAACATTTACAAGTACTTAACTTTGAAATCGACGAAAGCTCAGTGTCCGGCGTCTTCTTCTTCACCAGAGACCTTCAACTTGGTCATCATGGACCTGCACAGGACACACGGACAAAAAGACAAAAAAGATACTGGAAAAAAAAGAGAACAATGTTAATAACCAGTCACAAATGTACATCTTTCAACATTCCACATGAATAACACATACACATACAAAGAAAGAGTTCGTTTCCAGCCAGACGCGATGCTATTTCGTTGCTCTTTTCATGCGGCGCGCACTCAATTTGGACTTGTTGTCATACAATAAAGCTCCCAAAATATAAGAACTTTCAGTTGCATAATTTCAGACATTTTGCGCAAGTGTTGCAAGTGGCTAGATCGCGGGCTTCGGAAATCAATTCTTTGACTTCAACACAGAGACAAGGGCCCACATTACATCAAACAAAACAACACGGTTGTCCTGCCCCCAGATCTGAAAAGAGGACAGTGATCCAACTTCTCAGACCTGAGTTCAAGAGGGGGTAACATTTACAAGTACTTAACTTTGAAATCGACGAAAGCTCAGTGTCCGGCGTCTTCTTCTTCACCAGAGACCTTCAACTTGGTCATCATGGACCTGCACAGGACACACGGACAAAAAGAGAAAAAAGATACTGGAAAAAAAAGAGAACAATGTTAATAACCAGTCACAAATGTACATCTTTCAACATTCCACATGAATAACACATACACATACAAAGAAAGAGTTCGTTTCCAGCCAGACGCGATGCTATTTCGTTGCTCTTTTCATGCGGCGCGCACTCAATTTGGACTTGTTGTCATACAATAAAGCTCCCAAAATATAAGAACTTTCAGTTGCATAATTTCAGACATTTTGCGCAAGTGTTGCAAGTGGCTAGATCGCGGGCTTCGGAAATCAATTCTTTGACTTCAACACAGAGACAAGGGCCCACATTACATCAAACAAAACAACACGGTTGTCCTGCCCCCAGATCTGAAAAGAGGACAGTGATCCAACTTCTCAGACCTGAGTTCAAGAGGGGGTAACATTTACAAGTACTTAACTTTGAAATCGACGAAAGCTCAGTGTCCGGCGTCTTCTTCTTCACCAGAGACCTTCAACTTGGTCATCATGGACCTGCACAGGACACACGGACAAAAAGAGAAAAAAGATACTGGAAAAAAAAGAGAACAATGTTAATAACCAGTCACAAATGTACATCTTTCAACATTCCACATGAATAACACATACACATACAAAGAAAGAGTTCGTTTCCAGCCAGACGCGATGCTATTTCGTTGCTCTTTTCATGCGGCGCGCACTCAATTTGGACTTGTTGTCATACAATAAAGCTCCCAAAATATAAGAACTTTCAGTTGCATAATTTCAGACATTTTGCGCAAGTGTTGCAAGTGGCTAGATCGCGGGCTTCGGAAATCAATTCTTTGACTTCAACACAGAGACAAGGGCCCACATTACATCAAACAAAACAACACGGTTGTCCTGCCCCCAGATCTGAAAAGAGGACAGTGATCCAACTTCTCAGACCTGAGTTCAAGAGGGGGTAACATTTACAAGTACTTAACTTTGAAATCGACGAAAGCTCAGTGTCCGGCGTCTTCTTCTTCACCAGAGACCTTCAACTTGGTCATCATGGACCTGCACAGGACACACGGACAAAAAGACAAAAAAGATACTGGAAAAAAAAGAGAACAATGTTAATAACCAGTCACAAATGTACATCTTTCAACATTCCACATGAATAACACATACACATACAAAGAAAGAGTTCGTTTCCAGCCAGACGCGATGCTATTTCGTTGCTCTTTTCATGCGGCGCGCACTCAATTTGGACTTGTTGTCATACAATAAAGCTCCCAAAATATAAGAACTTTCAGTTGCATAATTTCAGACATTTTGCGCAAGTGTTGCAAGTGGCTAGATCGCGGGCTTCGGAAATCAATTCTTTGACTTCAACACAGAGACAAGGGCCCACATTACATCAAACAAAACAACACGGTTGTCCTGCCCCCAGATCTGAAAAGAGGACAGTGATCCAACTTCTCAGACCTGAGTTCAAGAGGGGGTAACATTTACAAGTACTTAACTTTGAAATCGACGAAAGCTCAGTGTCCGGCGTCTTCTTCTTCACCAGAGACCTTCAACTTGGTCATCATGGACCTGCACAGGACACACGGACAAAAAGAGAAAAAAGATACTGGAAAAAAAAGAGAACAATGTTAATAACCAGTCACAAATGTACATCTTTCAACATTCCACATGAATAACACATACACATACAAAGAAAGAGTTCGTTTCCAGCCAGACGCGATGCTATTTCGTTGCTCTTTTCATGCGGCGCGCACTCAATTTGGACTTGTTGTCATACAATAAAGCTCCCAAAATATAAGAACTTTCAGTTGCATAATTTCAGACATTTTGCGCAAGTGTTGCAAGTGGCTAGATCGCGGGCTTCGGAAATCAATTCTTTGACTTCAACACAGAGACAAGGGCCCACATTACATCAAACAAAACAACACGGTTGTCCTGCCCCCAGATCTGAAAAGAGGACAGTGATCCAACTTCTCAGACCTGAGTTCAAGAGGGGGTAACATTTACAAGTACTTAACTTTGAAATCGACGAAAGCTCAGTGTCCGGCGTCTTCTTCTTCACCAGAGACCTTCAACTTGGTCATCATGGACCTGCACAGGACACACGGACAAAAAGACAAAAAAGATACTGGAAAAAAAAGAGAACAATGTTAATAACCAGTCACAAATGTACATCTTTCAACATTCCACATGAATAACACATACACATACAAAGAAAGAGTTCGTTTCCAGCCAGACGCGATGCTATTTCGTTGCTCTTTTCATGCGGCGCGCACTCAATTTGGACTTGTTGTCATACAATAAAGCTCCCAAAATATAAGAACTTTCAGTTGCATAATTTCAGACATTTTGCGCAAGTGTTGCAAGTGGCTAGATCGCGGGCTTCGGAAATCAATTCTTTGACTTCAACACAGAGACAAGGGCCCACATTACATCAAACAAAACAACACGGTTGTCCTGCCCCCAGATCTGAAAAGAGGACAGTGATCCAACTTCTCAGACCTGAGTTCAAGAGGGGGTAACATTTACAAGTACTTAACTTTGAAATCGACGAAAGCTCAGTGTCCGGCGTCTTCTTCTTCACCAGAGACCTTCAACTTGGTCATCATGGACCTGCACAGGACACACGGACAAAAAGAGAAAAAAGATACTGGAAAAAAAAGAGAACAATGTTAATAACCAGTCACAAATGTACATCTTTCAACATTCCACATGAATAACACATACACATACAAAGAAAGAGTTCGTTTCCAGCCAGACGCGATGCTATTTCGTTGCTCTTTTCATGCGGCGCGCACTCAATTTGGACTTGTTGTCATACAATAAAGCTCCCAAAATATAAGAACTTTCAGTTGCATAATTTCAGACATTTTGCGCAAGTGTTGCAAGTGGCTAGATCGCGGGCTTCGGAAATCAATTCTTTGACTTCAACACAGAGACAAGGGCCCACATTACATCAAACAAAACAACACGGTTGTCCTGCCCCCAGATCTGAAAAGAGGACAGTGATCCAACTTCTCAGACCTGAGTTCAAGAGGGGGTAACATTTACAAGTACTTAACTTTGAAATCGACGAAAGCTCAGTGTCCGGCGTCTTCTTCTTCACCAGAGACCTTCAACTTGGTCATCATGGACCTGCACAGGACACACGGACAAAAAGACAAAAAAGATACTGGAAAAAAAAGAGAACAATGTTAATAACCAGTCACAAATGTACATCTTTCAACATTCCACATGAATAACACATACACATACAAAGAAAGAGTTCGTTTCCAGCCAGACGCGATGCTATTTCGTTGCTCTTTTCATGCGGCGCGCACTCAATTTGGACTTGTTGTCATACAATAAAGCTCCCAAAATATAAGAACTTTCAGTTGCATAATTTCAGACATTTTGCGCAAGTGTTGCAAGTGGCTAGATCGCGGGCTTCGGAAATCAATTCTTTGACTTCAACACAGAGACAAGGGCCCACATTACATCAAACAAAACAACACGGTTGTCCTGCCCCCAGATCTGAAAAGAGGACAGTGATCCAACTTCTCAGACCTGAGTTCAAGAGGGGGTAACATTTACAAGTACTTAACTTTGAAATCGACGAAAGCTCAGTGTCCGGCGTCTTCTTCTTCACCAGAGACCTTCAACTTGGTCATCATGGACCTGCACAGGACACACGGACAAAAAGAGAAAAAAGATACTGGAAAAAAAAGAGAACAATGTTAATAACCAGTCACAAATGTACATCTTTCAACATTCCACATGAATAACACATACACATACAAAGAAAGAGTTCGTTTCCAGCCAGACGCGATGCTATTTCGTTGCTCTTTTCATGCGGCGCGCACTCAATTTGGACTTGTTGTCATACAATAAAGCTCCCAAAATATAAGAACTTTCAGTTGCATAATTTCAGACATTTTGCGCAAGTGTTGCAAGTGGCTAGATCGCGGGCTTCGGAAATCAATTCTTTGACTTCAACACAGAGACAAGGGCCCACATTACATCAAACAAAACAACACGGTTGTCCTGCCCCCAGATCTGAAAAGAGGACAGTGATCCAACTTCTCAGACCTGAGTTCAAGAGGGGGTAACATTTACAAGTACTTAACTTTGAAATCGACGAAAGCTCAGTGTCCGGCGTCTTCTTCTTCACCAGAGACCTTCAACTTGGTCATCATGGACCTGCACAGGACACACGGACAAAAAGAGAAAAAAGATACTGGAAAAAAAAGAGAACAATGTTAATAACCAGTCACAAATGTACATCTTTCAACATTCCACATGAATAACACATACACATACAAAGAAAGAGTTCGTTTCCAGCCAGACGCGATGCTATTTCGTTGCTCTTTTCATGCGGCGCGCACTCAATTTGGACTTGTTGTCATACAATAAAGCTCCCAAAATATAAGAACTTTCAGTTGCATAATTTCAGACATTTTGCGCAAGTGTTGCAAGTGGCTAGATCGCGGGCTTCGGAAATCAATTCTTTGACTTCAACACAGAGACAAGGGCCCACATTACATCAAACAAAACAACACGGTTGTCCTGCCCCCAGATCTGAAAAGAGGACAGTGATCCAACTTCTCAGACCTGAGTTCAAGAGGGGGTAACATTTACAAGTACTTAACTTTGAAATCGACGAAAGCTCAGTGTCCGGCGTCTTCTTCTTCACCAGAGACCTTCAACTTGGTCATCATGGACCTGCACAGGACACACGGACAAAAAGACAAAAAAGATACTGGAAAAAAAAGAGAACAATGTTAATAACCAGTCACAAATGTACATCTTTCAACATTCCACATGAATAACACATACACATACAAAGAAAGAGTTCGTTTCCAGCCAGACGCGATGCTATTTCGTTGCTCTTTTCATGCGGCGCGCACTCAATTTGGACTTGTTGTCATACAATAAAGCTCCCAAAATATAAGAACTTTCAGTTGCATAATTTCAGACATTTTGCGCAAGTGTTGCAAGTGGCTAGATCGCGGGCTTCGGAAATCAATTCTTTGACTTCAACACAGAGACAAGGGCCCACATTACATCAAACAAAACAACACGGTTGTCCTGCCCCCAGATCTGAAAAGAGGACAGTGATCCAACTTCTCAGACCTGAGTTCAAGAGGGGGTAACATTTACAAGTACTTAACTTTGAAATCGACGAAAGCTCAGTGTCCGGCGTCTTCTTCTTCACCAGAGACCTTCAACTTGGTCATCATGGACCTGCACAGGACACACGGACAAAAAGAGAAAAAAGATACTGGAAAAAAAAGAGAACAATGTTAATAACCAGTCACAAATGTACATCTTTCAACATTCCACATGAATAACACATACACATACAAAGAAAGAGTTCGTTTCCAGCCAGACGCGATGCTATTTCGTTGCTCTTTTCATGCGGCGCGCACTCAATTTGGACTTGTTGTCATACAATAAAGCTCCCAAAATATAAGAACTTTCAGTTGCATAATTTCAGACATTTTGCGCAAGTGTTGCAAGTGGCTAGATCGCGGGCTTCGGAAATCAATTCTTTGACTTCAACACAGAGACAAGGGCCCACATTACATCAAACAAAACAACACGGTTGTCCTGCCCCCAGATCTGAAAAGAGGACAGTGATCCAACTTCTCAGACCTGAGTTCAAGAGGGGGTAACATTTACAAGTACTTAACTTTGAAATCGACGAAAGCTCAGTGTCCGGCGTCTTCTTCTTCACCAGAGACCTTCAACTTGGTCATCATGGACCTGCACAGGACACACGGACAAAAAGAGAAAAAAGATACTGGAAAAAAAAGAGAACAATGTTAATAACCAGTCACAAATGTACATCTTTCAACATTCCACATGAATAACACATACACATACAAAGAAAGAGTTCGTTTCCAGCCAGACGCGATGCTATTTCGTTGCTCTTTTCATGCGGCGCGCACTCAATTTGGACTTGTTGTCATACAATAAAGCTCCCAAAATATAAGAACTTTCAGTTGCATAATTTCAGACATTTTGCGCAAGTGTTGCAAGTGGCTAGATCGCGGGCTTCGGAAATCAATTCTTTGACTTCAACACAGAGACAAGGGCCCACATTACATCAAACAACAGAGCCCATCACATTGACAGGAGAACGCCTTTATCACTTCCCGGATCACCCCTAAAAAAAAGTTCTGCAGCCCATCGCCATTTTGAAAAACGATGCCTACGCTCCATTGCAAAATAGAGCACTTTCAAGGTCCAATTTCGTCGACATTTCATAGAAAGACAAGCTCTCAGTCGTGTGCACGGCTTCCGCCATTCTTATTTACAAATTCTCAAGATCATGGCCTACAAATTTTTTTTAAACTAGAGAATTTGAGGGCATGCAAATCGTGATTTGGCTTGCGTAGGCAATTTATGGTCCAATTACCGGCTTGCATCATGATACATTGATGTAACAAGGGGTTTCAAACCAGAAGACCAGAATTTTAAAAAGTTCTCTTTGGCATGAAACAGCAATTCCATGTCAAAATTATTGTTATTTATTGCTGCGTCGACGCTTACTTCAGTTGACACCGTTAACATGGGCACTGGAAACAATCTAATGTAGTATCCTGACGTTACTCCTATGGTTATGTACAAATTCTATGTGGAATATGTTGAGTGCATTAAATTCGAACTGTTTCTCTGTCCCAAATTCGTGTCTTTTGTTGCAATAACTGACCTTTATTGAGATGATATATGATGAAAAAAGTGGCGTCAGGATAAGCGGCGTCAGGACGCAATTAACATTCTTTCCTGGGTACGAAAGACCGGACCAGCCATCCCTAAAAATTTAAATATGACCCAACTTTGTCGGGTAAAGAATGTTGCAACCTGACGCTCAAAACAATTTTCTAAGTATTTCATAACGAAATTGGAAATGTTTTTCAGTCCCAGATTCATGTCTTATCATCATTTTTGCAATGACTGACCTTCATTGAGACGATATATGAAAAAACAGCGTCAGGTTGCAAGGGCAGATCCAGAACACAATTTTTTTTGGGGGGGGGCCCAAAACATTTTTGGTCCTCCAAAACAGTGGGTCAAAAAAATTACGGCGTGGGGATCGGGGCCCGCTTAAGGGCCCCGAAAAAAATTTGGATTCTAGATGCTCTGTGGTGCGATCTGAGGCAATTTCTGACCACTTTAACCAATGTTTTTTTGAGGAAAAGATGGTGGTGTCCTCATTGCCTGCCTTTTTTGCGATGTCACATAAAACAAAAAAAAATTGGTTTCGTTTTTTTTTGGGGGGGGGGGGCATGGCCCCCTTTGCCCCCCCCCCCCCCCCGATCCGCCCTTGTCAGGTTGCAGCATTCTTTTCTTTTGTCGGACCAGCTTGAACCTAATCCATGCAGCAAATAGCCCAAAGTACATGCAATGGAAAATGTACGTATCTTCTGGTTTTTATTTTTCGAGAAAACGCGGTAAACGTTGAATTATGGTAATAATCAGCGATCAAAAGTATACCGACCCAAGTTTGGTGGATGCAAATATAATTATGCGCGTAAATGTAAAAAAAAAATCAAACAGAGTAACTTTGCAGTTCCATCCCCTCCCCGCTACAATATTGGGGATAGGCCCTAAATGAAATTATCTTGTATCTTCCCATTTTCGTAAAAAAAAAATTAACAAAAAAGAAATTAAACGAAATAGAAACAAAAACAAAATTTACGCATGTTTTCTTTTTAAAATGATATTTCAGGAACACTTTCTCTCAAGAATGTTTTTCCATCGTATCTCTTCATTCTTTGAAAAAGTAACCAGAAACCAAAAAAAAAAAAAACACCCTGAAACAAGGGAAAAGCATCCGACCAAACATAGAAAGGTGATCGGAGATCAAACCGATTACAGGTTGGCTATCTGTGAAAACACACATTTGAAATTGGTACAATTATTTGGACAGCACAAAAATGGTGGTTTTAGGTTTTTTCTTAAGTTCAGTATGGATATGACGCGTCATTGATCCCCCCCCCCCCCCCCAACACGAAAGCATGTCAAGGCAAAAGCCACGGTCCGCTACGGGTAAAAGTCCTTTTCTTGTCATCAGTTCATATTTTTAACCCTACATTCCTTAATCCACAAAACTCCTCTTTGCATAATTGAGGATTTTGCAGGATTGATGCAAGACAAACATGTGTTGCTTATTTTGAAGGATACACTTTGTCATGGACGTCTTGGGCTGGACCTTGTATTGTTTATGCTCAGCCGTACATACATTTCGACCGAATTAGAAGAACTTGCAGGATTGAAGTATAGTGGTCACCACTCCAAGGACCACATTCAAGAATTAACAAATGACTTTGGAGGATTGAGGCTGGTAGGCTATTTGTAATTTTTACATGGAGGCACTTTAGGCATCAAAAATCCTTCGGGAGTTTTGGGTTAAAGAATATTGCCGCTGCTTTTTTTTGAATGGTGCTTCTAATTTGTATTCACTTTTGAATGGGACATTGGACGCAAATAGGGAAAGAATGTTGCATTCTCACGCCACTTTTTCTTTCATCATAGGCCTATTTTATCTCAATATGAAGGTCAGTCATTGCAAAAATGTTGAAAAGACATGAATCTGAGACTGAGAAACATTACCAATTATATAAGAAGTTACTTTGAAAATGCAGTCAACTGTCCACATATTTCGTTTCAACCAAAGAAGTGGCATCAGGATATTCATTCCCAAAGGAAAGAATGTTGCATCCTTTGTTTCAATCGTAAAATATATAATCTCAGCCCCATAAATGTGGCCAGTTTACAGGACTACCTCCGTAAATAAAGGCCACACTTCCACCATGTACAAAAACATGTCGAACTTTGTCAAATTTAGATTTTCGCATTTAGACATAGTTTGTAGTTTATTTTTGCTTTAGAAGCATACTCACCCTCTTTATATGCTAACCAGAAAGTGCTGCCTTTTTCAGATGTCTAATTTTCGTGAAATTTCATGTTGAAATTGTGACACGCAAACGTGTGCAAAGGAATCTGGAAATTTCACGAAAATAAACATTTGAAAAAGGCAGCACTTTCTGATTAGCCTTTAAAGAGGGCGAGTATGCTTCTAAAGCCCAAAAACCTACAAACTAATCCTAAATGTGAAAATCAAAATTTGACAAAGTTCGACATGTTTTTGTACATTGTGGAAGTGTGGCCTTTATTTACGGAGGTTGTCCAGTAAATTGGCCACATTTATGGGGCTATACAATAAGGTCAGTCGTTGCAGAAAAATGTTTTGAAAATGCATGAATCTCAGACTGAAAAAAAAAAATCCGATTTTGTTGGAAAATGTTCTCTGAAACTGCAGGCAACTCTCCACAGACGTTGTACACAACCAAAGAAGTGGCGTCGGGATACCGCAGTACACAAAGGCCTACATTCTTCACCAAGTGATTTTCTGACTCCCATCACACTTAATTTTAATACTTACATAAGGTTTGATTTTTTGGGACAGGTTTTTTTTTATTTTAGACAATTATGCGCAATGCGCGTCGGTGATGTAAGATGTTCTATCCTTCATACACCAGGCACTATGAGGGCTCCGATGACCGTGAAATCCTTCCAAGAGGTCCAAGGGATAAACACATGTGTTGATGATCGATTTCATATTCAAATCCAAGATGGCGTTTGCCGCGTTTTCGAGTAACGTTCGCCTCATACAGGCTGTTTGTCAAACAACAAATACAAATCAAGAAAAACATTACGCCAAAAACTCACCAATATAAAGATCCAACATTGAACAGGTTATAATGAAAGAGAAAAGTGATATTTACATCCAAATGAAGATAAAAAAAAAAACACTGCATGCAAACACGGAAAACAAATGGCGGTAAACTAAACTCGGGGTAGGTATCGGCAGGAATATCCCGCATCGAATTGTATACGAGCTGGGAAAGAAAGTAGGCCCTATGCACCAGCTTAGCCTATTATTCATAGTATCACCTGTATCACGTGTGTATTCACGCAGTTGACATACCGTGTATTGTGCTAAGCCAACAACACACATTTTGCTTCTTAACAGAAACAAAACAAGACACGACTGCTTTAAACATCCGCAAGTGGAGATCTCGCCCAACGTAGACAATCATTCATTATTGGGCCTATGCGTGGCCGAAACAGCCACTTTGCATTCCAGTCTACCCGCCTTTATAGCCCCTGGGTCGAGAATAATCGTCTTTTCAGATCAATTCGTCTAAAAATTAAGATGTAGCCGAATTCATCGAATTCGCCTCATATAAATCAATTAAAGGAATTCGAGTTTGGCGTAGACTCGGACGCGTCGACGAAATTGAATACTCCGGATTCCGGGACGAAAACGTGCTCATTGCTTGAATTCGCTTTAAAATTGAATGGTATAAATGACCAAATTGGTCTCCGTAAAAGCATATATACCTCCATGGTATAAAAACGTGTGAATTTTTTGGGGGACAAAATTGAATATTAAGTTGTTGAATTTGAATTTAAAAAAAAATTAAAAATAGCCTGGAAACCTACATTCGTCCAGCAACATCGATTAAGTGCACTTCCACTGTTTAATTTCGTCCGTCAGCAAATTCATTTCAAGCAAATTCAAACAGTGAGCACACGTTTTCGTCCCGGAGTATTGAATTTTGCCTCGCCTATACCAAACCTTGTTATTCAGAAATCAATTTCGTCGAATTGATCATAGACAAATTACTGAATGCTTCCAATCGGGAGGTTAGACAAGAACAATCTGTAATGACGAATATTCTGGACCCGGTGATTAAAGAGGTGCTCATTGCTCAAACTTTAAAACTGAGTTATTTTATTAAAAGCGTGTGAAAATTGAATAATATAATTCAGGGGCGTAGCAAGGTCTTTTTATTGGGGGGAGATTTTTTTTGAAAAGATACTTGCACATCCGTGCTGAAATATTGACACGTTGTTTTTTTTTCTCCAGACACCTTGGCCTCCGTAAAATCAAAGGGGGGGGGGGGGCTGGTACCATCTCTCGATGAGGGCGCTAATTTGCACTTTTCGGGGCGGCATTTAATAAAGTAAAAAAGGCACTCGTAAAGGATGCTGGCACAAAAAGGGCACTATTTTGTTTTTAAAAAAGGGTACTCTTTCAGAAAAAAAGCACTGTTAACAAAAGAATGGCACTAGGGCGGGGGGAAGCAGGTGCAAAATGGGCTTTTCAATGGAACAGGGCAGTCTTCACAAAATATTGGGGGACCCTTACCGTAACGTGTTAGTAACGGTGGCTTTCAGTTTCACCGCATTGATCCTCTAATGATGTCTCTGTGCATCAGTTATGGCCAGGGCCATTTCTTCTTCTTGTTTTTTAATGCACGGTTTACCCTTGTTCCAAACATGGCCATTTTAAGATTTTCCCAAAATTGTAAGGCCTACCCCTTATATCAAAAAAAAAACCAATTAATTTGCGCACCTGGGATTTGTGTAATTGGGGAGGGTCGACTAATATTTGTGAATAACAGGCTTTTTGGGTGGCTAGTCACAAATAGTTTTGTAATTGAATACTTCATCGGCAAAGTTATGCCCCTTCCAAGTTCATGACATCTCAGAAGTGAAAACGGAGACATTCATTGTAATCAGATATAGGTGTTGGGCGGGGGATTTTTTAAATTAAAATCACATTGATTTAAACAATCACTGATTTAAATCACGATTTAAGCACTTGGTTTGTTGGGGTTGTTTTATCATTCGTTTTTGTTTTGTTTGTTACAAAAGGGGAAGATTGGTTTTCGTGTTTTTGTTTTCCTCCAAATCTGTCTGTTGTTCCTTCCTTCCAGCCCAGCTACAAAAAAAAGTAAAACGGGAAGTAGCTGCTAATGAGGAAGGGCGCCGCCACGTTCCTGGTAGGTAAAAAACACATTTGCTATAGTCACTCAACGTGTTGTGCAACTAAAGCCTAAACTTTTTTTGACACATGTTACATTACAAAGCAGTTTATTCCCTGACAAGATAATTTACTCGATCATGATCGGGTAGGTCCTATGTTGGGGTTTTGGGAAGAGTAAGGGGTAAATTGGTTGAGAATACGGTAATCCTATGGAAATGCAAGTGCAAGAGATACAGAATAAGAACTCTAAACCCGCACATTAGGCTAAAACAAATTTGGTAGATTTCCCTGTAACAGTCAAAATGAAAGTATTGTTGGGAAGTGTCAAGATCCCTGGGAAAATTTATGTTGGCAGAGTAATTGCAGTACAAAATTAAATCCCCCCCCCAAAAAAAAACAGTCCCAGACACGAAAAGACTCTTAGGAGGTTTGTGAGAAAATAGAGCTGCCCCCAACAAAACCCACCTGAACTGGAACTAGAGCAATAATTGACCCTGAAGCTCCATGTATATATTTCCTGTCACATGCAATTTTTAAATATTTTGCTAGGAATCGTCATATGTGGAAAACTTTAGTTGAAAGACTGTAGTTTGCTATAAGGCCGCCAAAAGACTACAAAACTGGAACAAAAAGTCATAAAACAGGCCCAGGTCGATTGTGTATAGTTTGGGATAATAATTTCAATAACACTTCAACTGCTCAGCTACTTACATTGGGCCAATGTGTTCTTATTCCTCCATGATTGGGCTATAACCGAAGACATAATATGTTGGAAGTTGGCAGAAAATATTTTGTGGATAAAGAGGGCAGATTTATTTTGGTAAGAAAAATAATTGGGTTTAATATGAAGACAATGACGGCAAAGTCACGGCACAAAATAAAAATGGCGACAATGCCGAAACGAACGGATTTCTGCCTTCTGCCGTTGCGTCAGATCATTGTTGACCCGTGGAGAAAGTGTTCCTTCCTCCGTGGTTGACGCAGCAGTGACGGCATGTGGTTGACCGTGAGGCCCGAACTGTCATGACTGTAGTCCTACAGCGCTTCAACACATCGATCTAAAAAAAAAAAGTGCAGAAGAAGGAAGCGTGTTTATTTGAAGCCCACTATCGATAAACCACAAAATGAAAAGAATTACAAAACACAGTGTAACTGGCCTATGTGAGGAAAATACTCAAGAAAATAGACCGAACAGAAATCGGTGACCGAAGTCTGGGCCTGGCCGCAGACACGTAGCATCCCGTAGGCCTTCCACAAACTTCGTGCCCAATTTCCGGACACCATCTCCTGTTATTTTTGACACAAACGAAATTTAAATTGGCAGTGTCGGACTCGTCAACAAACAAGTTCTCTTTTACGAGATCTTACTTGTAAAAGTCGAGGAAAAGCACCTTTCAACTTTCATGCAAACAGCTCCACTAACGTGTGTGGTTAATACCGTCTAGTCTGAGTCGAACAATTACAACCGCCACTGGATCATACTGCAGCGAGCTATTACTCCACGTGCAACAGAAGTAAACGCAAGATATCAGCAGGGTGACCGTAACGTCAGAGCCGAATTCTGCTAAATACACATCAAAAATCTGTCAGATTTATAAAAAATCTGCCAAATTCCCCAGAATTATTCGAAATACACTATACTCACATGCAGATTGGTAGTATTGCCTTAATTAAGGTTCAAATTACATTATAAACAATCTATAGTCACATAAAGATGTTATAATATTGGCAAATTTCGGGCAATTTAACACGGATCCGGCCACGACGAAGTCCGTTTCCCAGTAAACCTCGGCACCTTGACCAGCCAACCTGCCCCATTATGCAAGGGTTTGTTTGAAAGGATGGAAGTTGTTTTTTTAAATGTACACTTTTTGGTTCAAATTTGCTGTTTTTCTGTCAAATAACCCTTTTTGCAGAAATCTGCCAGAAATCTGCCAAAAAAATTCATTCTGTCCAATTTTCTGTCAAACTCGGTTTTTTAACAAATTTTCTGTGAAAGTTAGCACTCCCTCTTTTTCTGGCGGTAACAACAAGCAGCGACGAGGAACTGAAAGTGTACAACAAAGGGTAGAGACGCGATTCATGCAACAGCTAGACGACAGCCACTGTAAGTATTGTTGACGTACCACCTTCTTCAACTTCATCTGAATACATGGCAACAGGCCAAACTAACGTGGCGCACTGTGATTTTTCGCCTGATAGCGCCAAGCTAGGGCAAAAGTGGGCCTAATTTAACTTAAATTTCACAGAAAGTGAAATGTCATGAAGTTCTAAACACTCCCGTTCATAAATCACGAGTTTATTCACCTGGTACAAAAATTAGAAGAAACATTTATTTCGGCGTGATTTTCCGATTTTATTTCGAAGTGCACAGTGAACCCGTTGAAAATCGTCACCGTTTCCACGAAGGGGCGAATTTCATGAAACTCGTCCGTTTTTCTAAACAATTTTTTTGTGTGAAGATGAATAGATATATCAATATATCTACAACCTGGTCAGGCTATACTTTAAAAAATTAATTGAAATCTTAATTAACGAATGGGCGAATTTGCCAAAAGTGCCGTTTTGCGTTTTCACGAAGGGGCGAATTTCTGCATTCTATGGAATTTATAAATTTACAGTCATTAAATACATTGTAATACAATAGCGCGTATATCACGAAAGGGCGAATTTCAGGCGCGTGCACTAAACGTTTTCACGAAGGGGCGAATCTCAAGGCGCACGCGCAGTGGGGCAGAATCTGCGCGTACTGTACAAGTGCATTGACTCAGCCCGCAGAATAGTCTAGGGGCTAGACGTTGTTCTTGTTGTACCCCCCGCCCTGCAAACAGGACGCTGGGATACTCTGATGAGCTTCACAGAATTTTGTGAAGGAAATGGCCTATGACCTAGGTATAAAGCATCTGGCTGCAGCTGTTTAAGACCGCAGTTAGACAATGTGCGCAAATGCTATCCGAAAACTTCCCATAGAATTGTGCACATTCCATACCGGATATGTTTTCTGTTTCAGCGCGGACCATGTGGACAAAATTTTGAGCGTCGGGTAATGCAATCCGACCGTTCATGATTCGAAACTTAGCCTGAGCGAGTGACGGGAATTGTAAATTTACAACACAGATAAGTTTTACAGAATTTCCTACATTATTACGCTTTTTAATGAGAAAAAAACATCTCTAAACTGGAATTAAAGAGTAATGAATCAGTCTTAACGGCCGTTTTAAACCTTGCAGAGTCATGACCTCGATGACGCACAGGTCACTGGTCGCGCAAAATCCAACCAATCAGAGCGTGAATTCAACAGAGTATCCCAGCGTCCTGTTTGCTGGGGGGGGGGGGGGGGGGGGGTAAGAGCGAACGCCGATAACCGGCCACCTCGATAACCGGCCACCGCAAGAGGGCGCTATCACGACCAACCATGGGCAAGTTCGCGCAAGGACTACAGTTAATCATTGGTCGACTAACGCTTGCCCGAAGTTTGTCTAGTCGACGATGGTAACTACGCTAGTCGACTATTTGGAACCAACCAACCTCGTCCCCAGGGTGTCGAGCAGTACGCGCCCACCACTACCTGCTCTCTCAAAACGCGGTTGGAAATAAAGCAAGCACTGGGGACGAGGTTATATATAATGGTTTTGCTGTAGTCTGGTTCCCTGGCTTGCTGAAAACCATTATTAAGGGAATAAATGTGTGCTCCGGAGGTTTTTATCACTCTGTTTAATACCACTTAGAGTCTGGGTGCTGATAATTACCCGAGCCGGAGGCGAGGGTAATTATCAGCACCCAGACTCTAAGTGGTATTAAACAGAGTGATAAATACCGACGGAGTACATATTTATTCCCATTCATAAATACCTTTTCGGTAAAAAAAAATCTTATAATTCGTTCAAAACATCCCGATTTTGTTCAACAAATTCACCTTATGCTTTTTGAATCATCCCTCCTGCAAAATAATGGAGTGTTCAGCTGGCGAGTAAGATGAAAACAACCCTTTTATGGAGATTGACGCGCGCGTATCATGTTCTATGCGATGTCGCGCAGAACGCACCTGGCGCGTTGCGTTTTGAATTTAGAACTATGAAATTCTAACTCCCTGGTAGTGTTGCGCATGCCTACGTGAGGATTGTGAACGTTCAACCAATGAAACGATAAGAGGCACTGGATTTTTAGGAGTCCACATTTTATTGTGACACTGGAAAAGTGTTTAAGACCAGCTAGCCATGTCTTTATCGTCCGTTTAATACCGGCCACGTGACGGGCTCTCGACCAATAGGAATGGCTAAACTGTCTGAGGTATTTATGAATTATAAATCATAGCCTCGTTCGTTTCGGGCACACAATAATATAATAAATAATGAATTATATAATAAATAATGAATAATATAATAAATAATGAATTATATAATAAATAATGAATTATATAATAAATAATGAATTATTTAATAAATAATGCATTATATAATAAATAATGCATTATATAATAAATAATGAATTATATATTAAATAATGCATTATATAATAAATAATGAATTATTTAATAAATAATGAATTATATAATAAATAGTGAATTATACAATAAATAAATGAATTATATAATAAATAATGAATTATTTAATAAATAATAAACTATATAATAAATAATGAATTATATAATAAATAATGAATTATATAATAAATAATGAATTATATAATAAATAATGCATTATATAATAAATAATGAATTATTTAATAAATAATGCATTATATAATAAATAATGCATTATTTAATAAATAATGCATTATATAATAAATAATGCATTATATAATAAGGGAATAAATGTGTGCTCGAGAGGTTTTAATCACTCTGTTTAAGACTGCTTAGAGTCTGGGTGCTGATAATTACCCGAGCTGGAGGCGAGGGTAATTATCAGAGTGATTAATACCGACCGAGCACATATTTATTCCCATTCATAAATACCTTTTCGGTAAAAAAAATCAAGTAATTCGTTAAAAAATCCCAATTTTGATCAACAAGTTCACTCCAGCTTTTTTAAACATCCCTCTAGCAAAATAATGGAGTGTTCAGCTGGTGAGTAAGATGTAAACAACCCTTTTATGGAGATTGACGCGGGCGTAGCACGTTCTGCGCGATGTCGCGCAGAACGCACCTGGGGCGTTGCGTTTTGAATTTAGAACTATAAAATTCGGACTCACTGGTAGTGTTGCGCATGCCTACGTGAGAATTGTGAACGTTCAACCAATGAAACGGTAAAAGGCACTGGATTTTTTGGAGTCCACATTTTATGTGACACTGGAAAAGTGTTTAAGACCAGCTAGCCATGTCTTTATCTTCCGTTTAAGACCGGCCACGTGACGGGTTCTCGACCAATAGGAATGGCTAAACTGTCTGAGGTATTTATGAATAAATAATTAAAGCGTGCCAAAAATTATATATAAATAATGAGGTACCAAATAAATATATATATAAAAAAAAAAAAGTGGGCAAACATTATATATAAATAAAAAGGTTACAAATAAATTATATATAAATAAAAAAAAGGGTGCAAAAATTATATAAATATAATAAGGTTGCAAAATAAATTATATATAAATAATTCTAGTTTGCCCAAAATTATATGTAAATAATTATGTTGCAAAAAAAATTATATATAAATAATGCAGTGGCAAATAAATGTATTTATATAATGCAAACTGCCAAACAATTATTTACATATAACTGTCCGGGAAACTGAATTATATAATAAATAATGAATTATATATAAATAATTTTGTTAAATAATTTATTTACATATATAAATAATTTTGTTAAATAATTTATTTACACATGGCGCCTCATATTAAAAATGGTCACCCTGTATTATTGTGTAAATAAAATATTCCCCCAGGTGTTTGTAGCGCCCTCAGTCGACAGTCAACAACGATATAAATCATGTAAATAGACGAAAACCCGCCTGAGTCGAAAAGCCGGCACAATTTTCGTACCAAGATCATCCTGGTCAGTAGACGGCCGATGTTGTTGTTGGTAAGTGAAATTCTCGTAAATTTCACCATATCGTGTGACATTTCAGGGATTTTGGAAAAGAGTGAGACGTTAACCTGATTTCGTTTTGCACACGTGTTTGTATAGGGCTGGACCCTAGCCCAGGTTTGACGAAGTCTTAATTGCAATACGACCATGACGACTTAGTCCGAGTAACTAACTTGGGAAAAAATTCCATACTCGGACGTAACTTTTTTCAATTAATTTTCTAGCGCCAAAAGTTACATCTTTTATGGTTATTCCTCCACTTTCCGTCCTCTACTCTCACCCTCTCCTTTCCTTAATTTCTATTTATTAATCAGTCAGTTACTTCATCGGGATTCGAACCTCTGACGCTTGCTTGATACACGAGACTCTTAACCGCTAGGCCGCGCACGATCGCTGTTGCAATCATCAATCTTTGGACGTATTTGAAGTATCCATTGAAATAAACTAAATATTCATGAGAAAATAAATATTCATAAGACGTATTGAACTATCATTGGCAGGCTCATGCGACGTCATGGTTGTTGATGTCACGTGTATAACGTACCGCTGTCTTTTCAGCCACTACAATCAGTTTTGACCGGCTGCTTCAAGTTAGTTCTGCACGACGTATGCATCCAAAATGTGCTCTAAAAACACATTTTGAGTACATTTTTTTCGCCTTTACACAGCTTCCTGGATTTGTTTTGGTTCAAATGACAAGGTGAGGTGACAATAAATATATTTGGCAGCAGATAAATTGACATCCGAGTATGGAACTTTTCCCCTAACTTGGACCCAACTTATCGCCTTTTTTAACATTTGGACATGGTCTGGCGATAGTGGGGTCCAAGCTAATACTGCGACCTGGACAACATCATCCTGTCACTGTCCCAAAAACCAACATTTTCCAACAAAAAACATCAGATTTCACCTTCAAAACGGCCTCCAAATGGTTTCGATCCAACTCGGACCCAAACCAACTCGGACCCAAGCCAACTCGGACCCATGCTAACTCGGACCCACTACCAACTCGGACCCATGCCAACTCGGACCCACTACCAACTCGGACCCACGACCAACTCGGACCCACTACCAACTCAATTACAGTGATGCTGTTTAGTATAAATTTTCATTGTAATTGTAAGGTAAATTATCTCATATCTGTATTGCAGCAGTATAACATTTTTGTCGTTGTTAAGCGCATTGAAATGCTATTTTGAAATGCGCTTTAAAAGTGTAATTAATTATTTATTATTTTTATTTGTTTCCATTAAAACATATTGCGCTTTAAAAGTTTAACCAATTTTTTATTTTCATTAAAACATATTAATTGACATCGTTCACACCATCTTGCGCAGCATTGCACTACACATCGGTCGCAATTAAAATGGATCATGTTTTTTTGTATCATTGAAACTTTTGAACTTGACATCGTTGCATTTATGGAATTTAAACTGTTGAAAATACATATGGCTACAATCATAGTTATTCAGTCATACAATCGTACTGTTTACTGTGATAAATCCATAACTTTGGCGTGTGTTTTGGGGTAAACTTTTGGCGAACGTAAACATCGTTCAATTTAAATTTGCTTATTTCGGTCCGCGTATGAGTTGCCTGGTGTACGAGTTGGTTCGCGTACGAGTTGGTCCGCGTACGAGTTGTCTTGCGTACGAGTTGGCTGGCGTACGAGTTGTCTCGCGTACGAGTTGACCAATCCGCGTACAAGTTGTCTCGCGTACGAGTTGGTTCGCGTACGAGTTGACCTGTTTCCTGCATTTCGAACTGTAAAAGGGAATCGGGAACCACCTTGAACTGGTACCCGCCATAAAAGCTGCGCTAGTTCCCGACTCCCCTATTATCGTTTGAAATGCACATGTGTTTACAAACGTGATCTAGTCTACTCATTATCATAATCGATGCATCGCACGCGCTCGGTAACGGAATCGCACTCGGGATACGGAGACCATCGAATGTACGCTGGGCATGTAGAAGAAATCGCGTCGTTCAAACATTAAACACGATCGGAAATTTAACGTGTTCAAGATCGCGAGGGGAGCTCTGCGAAATGAACGGAAAATTTCACTTTTTTTCCGGATCGTAAGTAAACTTCAGTACAACCATCTTAATTATCCATGTCTACTTGTACCTCAGGTGGCATATCTAGTCATTTGGTTTTGAAGGTGAAATCTGATGTTTTTTTTGTTGGAAAATGTTGGTTTTCGGGACAGTGACAGGATGATGTTGTCCAGGTCGCGGTATTAGCTTGGACCCCACTATCGCCAGACCATGTCCAAATGTTAAAAAAGGCGATAAGTTGGGTCCAAGTTACTCGGACTAAATACGACTAACGTCCAGGGCAAGAATTCTCTACATGAAACCACCCAACATTTTTACCAGAGTTTTGTTATGTTTTACCTCGTTATAGAAGCTTATTTCACGCCTGCATACTCTATGTGTCCTTAGGCAAAATAAAAAAAAAAACATGTTTAGCGTCCTGCCTCTTTCACAAAAAGGAAGGAGGAGGCCCTTTTTTTTTTTCTTTTTTTTTCTTCAAAATGGCCGCCAGACACATTTTTCAAGACAACGCGGCCGGGCTATTTTTCAAGATGGTTACCAGCTTTTTTCAAAATGGCCGCCACTTGGACTCATTGACTATTTCCACAGCTTTATACACGGTATAAAAGTCTAAAAATATGATTTCTTTCGTCAGAGATCGTTAAAATTTATCAATTGTTGTCTTTAAAAAAAAAAAAAAAAAAGGAGGCGGCCTCTAAAAAGGAAGCGGGCGGGGACGCTAAACATTTTTTTTTTTTTACTTCGCCTTATCTGTTGGGCGATGGGTTCAGGAATTCCATATGCGATGCTGACTGACGTTAATCAGGAAAATAAACTCTAAAGCAGCGTTAAACTTGTACGTGTTTGTAGTCTCTTTTCATCAGTTTATTCCCAGAGTCGTACGTCATGTACAATGTACGTGCGTACGAAAGCGCGTACGCACGCTAGCGCCCTCATTTGTTTAGTTTTGGTTGGAACCGTGACGTCACTCCGGTCAACCGATGTCTCGAAAACGCTCAACCAATGACCAAAGCCGAAACGTGTTTCTGGTAACTGGCGCGAAAACACGCTCGGTCATTGGATTAGCGACCGCGCCTTCAAGTAAGTGCGCGTGCGTATGAGGGTGGTTACTAAGCAAATCGCGCGTGCGCACTGCATATTCATGCTGCATAGTCTGGTCCCCGGACCAGATGTGATATGAGCGTCGAGAATAATTGTCCGGTCTAGGGAACCAGACTACACGCTGCACAGACGTACATCATGTACGACTAGAATAGACTCGGCGGTGAGAAACTGATGAAAAGAGTCTACAAACACATACAAGTTTAACGTTGCTTTCGAGTTTATTTTCCAGATTAAGGTCGGTCAGCATCGCATATGGAATTCCTGAACCCAGCCGCCCAACAGATAAGGACACATAGAATACTACGACGTAAAAATTAGCTTCTCCAACAAGGTAAAAATATTGAAATTATTGGTCAGAAATGTTTCCGTTCGGTTGCGAGCACTGTTTACTCAGGACTCCCTCCGTAACGTAGGGAGGAAAGGGAGTCCACCAGGGCTAGGCTGGACCCGTGAACGTGGCGTTGTATACACGCCACGCGCTTCCCTCGCATAAATACATGAAATACAAGCGAAATCATTATATCTTTAGATCCACTACATTACCACGTATAATTTTGCCAATAGGTAAATTACTTACTTGTTGGGCTTCCTGTGAATTTAAATGAGTGTTGGGATCTGTCATTGCCAAGAAATGTGATGTAAAGTACAGCACAACTTTGTCACAACGAATGTTTTCAAAATGATCAGAAAATCAAAGACAGGCATGACACTCTGGTACCCGGAGTTCCGCATGCGCAAAACGGTAGAAGTCCCACCAGTGGGTACCTGATTAACAGTCTTACAAGGTAGGATGACCGTAATACCATGTAAAATTCTGCTAAATCCACTTCGAAAGTCTGCCAATCACCCAGTATATATTGCTGTTCCATAAGCACTTTCACGGTTTTATGCACCATCTTGTTAGCGGGACAAATTCGTTCGCGCGGCACGCTTGAAATGTTCACGCACAGCTGGCCCAGGTGTTCGCAACACTGATTTTCAGTAAAAAAGCTCACGCAAGTCTTCTGAAATTATCTCTTAAATATCTATCTTAAATAGTCGGAACAGTTCACCCTCATCAGCACATCAGCAGCAACATACATTGCGATGGCTGCAGTATGTCCGCACTACTCCTAGAACTATGAGGCTCCACGTAGATTTAGAACCCCACAAAATTGTTGTCAGCACAAAACACTAATTAAGTACAAAAACGTCCATCAAAATGCAGAAATTTCCCACAGAACCGCTGCACAGTTTGCCCCCAAACTCCGTACTACACCTCATGACATACTCACAAAATATGTGCAGAACAAACATCGCTGGATTTTGTCGCTTTTTGGCTAAAATGATGAAAAATATGCCCTTTCCGCACTGAGCCAACCTGACACTTGAAACGTGCACGCATATGATCGAGCGATGATTTTCGGTTCGCTCGGAGCGCGCCGCGGGGGGTACAGTACAAGCGAAATGATGGTATGCGCATGCGTACAAGTGCATGTATCCCAGGCGTGGAAAGAGCAACGTCTGGGCAGGATAACGGCGTCCAAGTGTATGGCTGTCAATAATAAGGTGGTAGAGCCGAGCCGGAGGAAAGGGGCTAGAACAACTCCACTTGTGGAAGGACTGGTGAAAGGGGGGCCATCTCTGTCCCATCTACCCGCTAAAGCTTGGGGATGCAAGCATGAGCAAGATGCTGTCAACGCCTTCAAATCGCAAGAGACAGTGAACCACGTGAATCTGTCTGTAGAACAAGCGGGTCTTTTTGTCAAAGGTTCACTCTCGTACATAGGCGCAACACTGGATGCAGTTGTCAGATGTGAGTGCCATGGCAGTGCCCCTCTGGAATGCAAATGTCCCTACTCAATAAGAGACCAGACAATACAGGACAGTTTCAAGAAAACGGATTTCCTTGAACAAGCAGAGTCTGGGGAGATGAGGCTGAAGAGGAATCATACATACTTCTACCAAATTCAAGCCCAGATAGCCGTAACTGATACAAAGTTTGGTTACTTCTGTGTGTGGACAGGAAACGGGCCCACCTTTGTTGAGGTCATAGAAGCAGCACCAGAGTGGTGGAAGAAGGTTGAGCAGAACCTCATGTTCTTTTTCAAAGCCTATGTTTCACAGTACCTAGAGGGTTTAAGGTGTTCACATACTGCCCAACATATTCCAAGGTGTGTCTCGAAGAAGATGAAATCAAAGGGAATGTTGAATTTAGTGTGTGTTGTGATACATGCAACCTTTGGTTACATTGGAAATGTGCATTATATTCAGTGTGCCCTGTGCCTAGACACGTAACATATTAAGATGGAATTTGCGTCAGGGTGATGTAAATCAATATTAGGTTTTGCTCTTCATCGACTTATAAATGCTGTTCACTCGGTGTGTTATAAGGTGAAACACTGTGTAGGCCTGCTCATTTTGTAACTCTGTGTGTTTATATACGTCAGTGAAGGGCAAACCCTAATACATGTATTGAAATTTACATGTAACATATAATCCCATAGATATCTGAGTCTTACACATGCTTATCACTTTTGACCTTGGCTTACCTGCAAAAACGATGGTAGTAATAGTTGTAATCAAAGTTAAAAAAAAAAGCCTTACCACCACAAAGTTGGTAAGGCTTTTTTTTGTGCGATTAGAGTGTGACTTAATGCGTTGCCTCGTAAGCCAAAATACCCATGCCAACGATAGCTAACATTCCTACCGTCAAAAATAATTTTTCGTCCTGGTGAGTTTGTAGTTTCGTTGGCTCCTGGGTTAAAACTGCAGGTGTTGGTGTAGGTGCTGGTGTTGGTGTTGGTGATACAATATCGTTCGTCATAGGCTCTGGGGGTGTTGGTACCGCGACGTCGTCGGTGTCATCAAAAGAGTCATCCGGTTGAGGTTGTGAGTTTAAATCTGGCACCAAACCAGTTTTCATAATCTGGGTAGCGATTTGAAGATTGTTGTTACATCCATCGTGCGTTCCAACCCTCAAGTTCATATCGGATGGAATTTAATACAAACCCAGTTTTACGACAAAATTTAAAGGCGTTCTGGCATACTGAAACGAGTCTTGAAATTGATCGATACTCGTTTCCATGTTGTCTTCCCCATTTATGATGTTTTTACTCCTCAGCCGAGAGGCTCGAGGGGTATTGTCATCGCCTAGGGCGTCCGTCCGTCCGTCTGGCTAGACCGTCCGTCCGGGTAGCTTAGTTTCCGGATGATAACTTGAGTTAGAAATGTTGTTTGGGGTTGTAACTTCATTAAGGGGTTGCCCTTAGGAGTAGGCAAGTTGGGATTGGTTTTGAGGTCAAAAGGTCAAAGGTCAAGGTCACCGTGGTGAGTTAAAGGTAAATGGTTTCCGGATGATAACTTGAGTTAGAAATGAGATTTTGGTGTCTAACTTTGGTAGAGGGTTGCCCTTGGGAGTAGGCAAGTTGGAATTGGTTTTGGGGTCAAAAGGTCAAAGGTCAAGGTCACCGTGGTGAGTTTAATGTAAATGGTTCCGAATGATAACTTGAGTTAGACATGAAATTTTGGGGTCTATCTTCAGTAGGGGGATTCCCATTGGTACAGGCATGTCGGGACTGGTTCTGGGGTCAAAGGCCAAAGGTCAAGGTCACCATGTTGAGTTAATGGTTTCCGGATGATAACTTGACTCTGGCTGAGGGGTTTCAACAGCAACGCTGTTATTTTCTATGATGACGTTAAATTGTCTCTGAGCATCTAATCCGGTGCCTGGTGTTAATACGCTCGTTTTTGTTTGAGCCTGCGCACCTAGTAATCTCTCGATTACTTAATTTACCCAAAGGAAGACTGATACCCAAAGTGGTCTATATGGGGTCTTACACATTAATCCGTTTAATTTTTTGTTTATTTGCTGCCCGCAATTAAGTACGAGTGCAAATTTCCTAGATGGCCGACCTGATGATTTCTTAAAAATCGTACCCGTGGGTACGTGCGAACCTGAGCCTGATAGAGTCGAGGGTTTCAAAAAACTTAAAAACGGTATAATCGATAAACTGACATTTTCAATCAGAGGTGAAAAAGGACAGATCATCAACAACAAGGGGGTGAGTATAATGATAGAGTAAGAGATCTTTTAATTTCAAAATCGTTTTATATTAAAAACATGAGTATAGATAATAAGGTGTTATACCCCGATATTTCTGGAGATGTTCTCCGATTAAATAGTAACGACGAAACAAAAGTGTACAGACTAAAAAAGATTGAAGAGATTCGATCTCTAATCTTGAAAGAGAGGACACCGAGAGCGCACTTATAAAAATATAAAGAGAATGATCGACATGATTAACTACGTACAGCTAGGATTAGAAGGATTGGGGGCTATAGCGGGGGCTGTCAGTATTCCCGCTCTCTTGGGTGTTATATCAGCCCTCGTTGGATTGGTGTTAGAAGGAACGTTTATAGGCGCTTTCGGTGTAGATATTCTGCTTAGAATCGCGTCTAAGTGATTATCCGTCAAGCTGAAAAAGCACGACCAGATTAAAATATAAGCGGACTCCAAACTTAACACGATTGAAGAATACGTGTCTCAAGCCATTAACGACGGAGATATATTGCACGAAGAGTTCTTATTGATTACGAGAGAGCTTGCAAAATTTAACGAGCTTAAGCAAAAAATTAGAACAAAGACCAGTACAAAGCTTCAAAAAATTAAAAATGATTCAGACTTTGAAAAAGAAGTTTAAAAAAAACGGGTAGACGAACAGCTGACAAAAGAAAAAAAATATCTTATCGAAAAACTTACAAATAAACATTATGAAAGCGATCCACCGAGTTATACATCAATACCCTCTATATCACCTATACGGGTGTTACCGTCAGCCCCGCCTTTATTGTAGTGGTCATCGTATCTTTTTAAGGCTTTATCAAATTGATTTTGTGTCACTTTAAATAAATCTCTGACTCGTTCTTTGTCTAATCTAAAGACGTTGTAATAACACGCTGCTATTAATGATCTTTTGACGCATCCGTTTCCCCTCAATGTTTTGTAATTAACGAGCTCGTTATATTTATTGATCGTTTCTTGGACGTCTTCTGAGTCTTGCTCTGTAGACATGTCTCAAATCAGCTTCTTGAGATTTTTCTTTTGATTCTTCTTTAGAAAAGACCAGTTGATGCGTTCTCCTTGTGCATTTTCTGCTGAAAAATCAAAGTAACGTGAGATTATTTTACCGCATCGAGAATCCATTCTCGATGATAATCTGGTGATCGCATTGATCTGTTTTATCAGATAGCTCAGGGTGTTCACTCTGAAAAAGATTCATTTATTCTAAATGATTGATTTTTTTAAATAAAGTTTTAAATCATAAAAAACCTCTCTATCCCTTTAATAAAGAGATAGTAAGAGACTGGTCTGGTGCCTAGACTGAAATATTTAGAGAGAGATATTGGAGATTTAGTCTGGTGCCAGCCGAGTCCCTATAAAGTCTAGAACCCCCAACAACTTGGAGACAAAAAGATATTGGGCATTTTGTCGCCGTGAGATTTATTTTTAGAAACCAGAGCGACGTGTCCAGATTGCCACACATTTTTCCATTTTGTCGCCGTACCCCTCTCCTGAGGGTTTTGTCTGGTGGGAGAGTTTTTTTTTGGTCTGGTGGAGAGAGGAGAGATATTGAGAGAGGAGAGATACTGGGAGAGAGGAGAGTAGAGATTTTGTCACCGTACCCTCCCGTTCTTTACTACTGGGGGAGGCTTTAGCCCCCCCCCCCCCAAAAAAATGTGTCTAGCGCCCCCCCCCCAAAAAAAGAAATTCCATAAAAAATAAAAATAGCACTAGCCAAATGTAACAATGTGACGTACATGTGAACGGCCTCCCCCTAAATAAATAGTCGTGAGAAGGGTGCATTTGCACACTTTTAGTTAATATATAGTGTGCCCGATTGTGGGACTTTATCAGCACTCCCAATTTAAAATATGGCAAGAGGCCCCCCCCCCTCATTATTCTATTGTGGATTTAGTCTGCACCAAGTTTGAAGCCAATGGGATGAATAAAAATGTTAAATTTTGTAAGCAGAATAAATTTGTAAATATTTTAAAAATCTGATGATGACTTCATCGTGGTGTCATTTCAGATTTTGTGCACTAGTACTATCTACCCACCCACCAAGTTTCATGACGATCGGACATTCCCTTATACGTGTTTTCATGACGTCACACATTTTTCAAAATTGTGTGCATACGCCTATTGCTTAACAAACCTCATACAAAAAAGCATAGAATTTAGCATATTGCGTTCATGAGATATGGCTTAAAGGTCCAAAACTTCAAAAATCGATATAAAATCACAAGATGATGTCATTATGATGTCACCTCAATTTCTATCTATAACACGTCCCGGTCTACCTACATATCGAGTTTCAACCCAATCGGACTAATTGTTCTTTAGATAAAGGGTCTTAAAGTTTGCACAAGTTTAAGATGACGTCACGTGACACATGATGACAACGTGACATAATCATTACGTCACTCTTCGGCACACTAACTCACTATGTGGTCTTCGTTTGTGCCAACTTTC
The DNA here is from genome assembly GCF_015706575.1 of Patiria miniata. Classification (NCBI taxonomy): domain Eukaryota; kingdom Metazoa; phylum Echinodermata; class Asteroidea; order Valvatida; family Asterinidae; genus Patiria; species Patiria miniata. The sequence goes on along the minus strand of NW_024037052.1, from coordinate 7,686,638 downwards.
ATCAAGATTGTTTATTGTGAAAAGTGACCAGGTTAATGAAACATGCACAAAGTCTATGGGATTTTTGCCAACAAGAATATGAAGAAAAAAAAAAAACCCAAAAAAACATCTGAAAAAAAACAAAGGCTTGTCTTCAAATTGCAGAAAAGCCAACAAAAATCTGAACAAAAAAAAATGCTTTTCTGCTTTCAAGTGGACAAGCAATTATTTCTTTATGTTTGTGTACAAACATGCGACTGTTTCGGTAATTTGTATATATATTTTGATGTCATGTAAGACTGACAGGACATGTGCGGTAGAGTGATCGGGACCAATACGGTTCTGTAGATATTGGCCTTCAAAATATGCACATTTAATATGCCGTCACATGTCATGTGATGACGTTTTGTGAAGTCAATTCAATTTTCATCTATAAACACATCCCGGTCTAGGTACATACCAAGTTTCAACCCAATCGGACCTGTTGTTCTGTAGATATTTGCCTTCAAAATATGTACTTTTAATGTGGCGTCACATGTCATGTGATGAAGTCATTGTGACGTCACTTCAATTTTCATCTGTATAACATCCTGGTTTAGGTACATACCAAGTTTCAACCCAATCAGACCTATAGTTCTGTAGATATTAGCCTTCAGAATATGCACTTTTAATATGACGTCACATGTCATTTGATGACGACATCGTGACGTCACTTCAATTTTCATCTATAACATATCCTGGTTTAGGTACCGGTACATACCAAGTTTCAACCCGATCGAACGTGTGGTTCTGTAGATGGGTCATTCCACCAGGTTGGGTCATTTGAGTAATTTGCACATATGAATGTGTTCAAAGTTAATTTTTGCTTATGTAGTGTGGCACTAATGTTTTCATTTGTAAAATATATTTGAATTGAAAAGTCAATAATAAACTCCCAGCAATTTTTCAAAAAAAAATCTTTGTGAATGTTGATGATTTGTACCATTTTTCTGTGGTGTCCTCAGTACTTTTACCCACCCCCAGCGTTATATTGTATAAACGATTTGAATATACCTTTAAAAACAGATATAATTTTCTCATTTTGATGAACATGCTACCGGTGCTTATTCAACTAGAGTGAAGCTTTCCCACAAAATTATTTATTTTGTGCAGAACCATTGCATTGGTAAAACACAAGAAGTTAAATTTGTACGTACCGACGTAACGCGTGGTGTCTTCCTATGCCGCTCGTGTTGCATGGGTAGTTTGCTTTTATTTACTAACATTCCGATAATGTTACTAGTTTTCATTTTGTAACTGGTAGAAATGCTGGGATACATTTTTAAAAACAAGTGATAAAAGCCATGAAATATGCAGCGAGTTTACGAAGATACTTGATTTAAAAAGTTCAACGCAAGTCCGGTGTCCTGCGTGATTTGCGTTGCGTGGGTCAGATGTGACCGCCTATTTTTTCCTATCCCCCGCTTTGGAAGATGGTTCTGGCCCAAAATGTATACCCTTTCCATATGACGTTGAGTAGGTCACATGGATACTATTACGGGCTAGCATGCTACATGTGTAGGGTGAAATGTGACTGCTGTCCTGTTGCGTCGGTTTCGCGCGCTTCGCCAAATTGCAACGACGACGCGGAAATTTTTTGGCCGCTTTTGAATTGTGGATTGGTGAGTAAATAACTGGTTTCTAGCAGAAAACATCAGCGTATCATATTGTTCTGTTTGAGTTTCGTCTAAGTTTTACAGTAATTACTACTCCAAGGAACTAGTAGGACTCTAAAAATCGTCTTTTCTTTACATTTCATGTGGCCTTTTTCGGGCGACAGTAATGTCAGTGTTCGACTGTAAATTAATTCATCAGACAACCTTTGCCGTGAAAATCGCCAGATTTTACCCCCAAAACAAACCCCACATTGCCCAACATGACCCCTTAGGGATCCAGTTCACATCGAGAATTAATGATGGTACTTAGGTTAAGTTATGATTCGGAGATAAAAGTAATATTTGCCGTTCTTTTTCGAGAGCTTTTCTTGAGTTTGTGGATGTCTGTTTACTAGTTTGGGAAGGCAATGCGGTGATGTCCCCAGTGCACGCTGGTGTGAACGTACATGTACAGACACGTATGTAATTTGATCGTTTCGACATCGAGTACGAGTGGAGAGCGGCGACTCGGTGTCACGTGATGTATGCACGTACACTGGTTCCTTAATGATGGGTTTAGTTTCCCCGTGTACAGGCGGGAACCGGTTAACGCATATAATTATAGGCAGGTTCTTGTTTAGTGCAGTTCGAACGATAGTGGAGAGTCAGGATCTAAGACACATATAAACATCACGGACGCACATTGACCGCACTGCATTCGTTCACACCAGCACGCACTGGGGACGGGACGAAAACGACATCACCGTCGCGAGCAATGAAAGATTTTACTTATACCCCCACTATATTTTCCTTATTTACAGCTAATCAACCACCAAAAAGTGAAATTCTGATGAGAAATCACGATTTTAGCATGGACACTTTTTCAAAATTTCTTAGGATAATCTTAGCTAGATTTTTTAAAGGACATCCACATCACATGACCGCATGGTTTGTTAATGGTTAATGGGAGTATTTAAGTAAAATCTGGTAATTTTTTGTTAAGTTTGAAGATTTTTTATTTTTGAAATTTTCTTTTTTGGGGGGGGGGGTTCAATTCAATGATACCTTGGCTTATATTCGATATTTGAACCTTACAGATACTGACAGCATGGGGCCCCCGCAGCTCAATTTACGTATCAATCTCCGTCTTAGCACTTCACCTAACCATGCAACCCTTCTAAAACCAGGAAATGATGTTTTTGTGACATGTTTTATTCACCATGTACATTATTTTAAATATTTTTTTTTTTATTTTAAATATTTCAGATTGTTGACCTGACAGATTGTGGTGTTCGTCTCACCTATATGCGTCAAGGCGCTTTTTACACTTGGCCCCTGGGCGAAGAGCATATTTATCATCATCCGCTCTGTGACGTCAAACAGAAGCTCAGTGCTCCTGAACCGGTGTTGATAGGCTCCAGAATGGTTTTTAATTTTAAGAAGTGAACAACATGAACACAAAAATAATACAAATCACACGATTATGAGTGGTTATGTTTTATTTGGATATCCAACATATTAAAATTTAGTTTCTTGACTCAAACTTTAAGGCCTTGCAATGAAAGATGTAACAGAGATACGGTGTCCTTGTTACGTGGGTAACATCTATATGAGCAACAAATTTAATCCATTTCCTGATCCTGCAGCATTACAATTGTTCATAGTTGTGTTGCTCATTTCTGCTCTTCTCTGCAGAAGCCAAAATAAGTGCTGTCATGGAGTGAGTCTTGAGAAAACAGGAATATTGCTAAGGAGAGGGATTTTTTTGCATATCATTTAACTTCACCATATACAGTAGATTGTATTCCCACTGAATTTATATAATTAAAATGTAAGAATTTCCATCTTGGCTGCAATGTTTATGCGTGAAATGTTATTGATTACCAAAACAACAAATAAAATGAGCCATTGGGAAACTTTATCTGTGACCTATACCTTGCTATAACTATAGTGGTGTTAGAATGGTGTCCTTGTTACATGGGTATTTGGAAAGTGCACACTGTTATTGTAATAGATTACTGCATTTTCCATGCACATGCTGCTATAAAAAGTTTAAGAAATTATGAATGGTGAATATTTGAGAAGTTGAAATTGTATTGTTTCTAGACTTGTAACAAGAGTGCTTAAAATTGGGGAAAACATACATGTAAATAACCGCTGTGTGTGAACCATCTTACCTTTGCAAACGATGATGAAGGCAGTCGACACCTGACAAGTCACAGACTGAGTGATTCAGAACTGAATGCAAAGTATACTTCAACCACCATGTTGAGTGGTCATGTTTTATTTGAATATCCAACATATTAAAATTTAGTTTCTTGACTCAAACTTTAAAGCCTTGCAATGAAAGATGTAACAGAGATACGGTGTCCTTGTTACGTGGGTAACATCTATATGAGCAACAAATTTAACCCATTTCCTGATCGTGCAGCATTACAATTGTTCATAGTTGTGTTGCTCATTTCTGCTCTTCTCTGCAGAAGCCAAAATAAGTGCTGTCATGGAGTGAGTCTTGAGAAAACAGGAATATTGCTAAGGAGAGGGTATTTTTTGCATATCATTTAACTTCACCATATACAGTAGATTGTTTTCCCACTGAATTTATATAATTAAAATGTAAGAATTTCCATCTTGGCTGCAATGTTTATGCGTGAAATGTTATTGATTACCAAAACAACAAATAAAATGAGCCATTGGGAAACTTTATCTGTGACCTATACCTTGCTAGAACTATAGTGGTGTTAGAATGGTGTCCTTGTTACATGGGTATTTGGAAAGTGCACACTGTTATTGTAATAGATTACTGCATTTTCCATGCACATGCTGCAATAAAAAGTTTAAGAAATTATGAATGGTGAATATTTGTGGACTTTTAATATTTGCTTAAAATTTGAAAAGCTGCACTTTGAAATTTTGTTATGTGTGTCACACTTATTGACCCAACCTGGCGGAATGACCCAGATATAAGCTTGCAAAATATGCAAGGTTAATGTGAAGTCATGGGTCATGCATAGCCATGCTAGCGCTAGCGCATATGGTAGCTATGCACAGACTGGTTACCGCCTTTTCATCATGTCTTCTAAATTGGGCCCCGCGCAGCACGTTGGGAACCAGTCGTCGCCGCATTGAGCTAACAATTACGCACGTGTCACCGCGACATCAAATTGTGAAGTAGTTATTGCGAAGCAAATTTGAAAAACAACGGAGGTTTCTTTTGAAAAAAATAGTGAATCTTAGTAAAAAACAAAAAAAATACAAGCATTTTTGACGCAAAAGGGTTGTTAGTGAAGACAGAAAAGACAACAAGATTTTTTTATTTATTCAATCATTAATTTTAATTTTTTTTGGAATTGCCAATAAAATTTGTAGGGTTGTGGCCTAAAAATAGGGTCGGTTGGGTAACCGGCAGCAGAATTTTTTATTTTCTTGGCTTTACCTAACAAACCTAAAACAAAAAGAATTTTGAATTTAGCCTTTGGGTTCGAGAGACTATCTTCACAACCTCAAAAATTGATAAAAAATCACACAATGATCTATAACACATCCCAGGCCTACCTACATGTACCAAGTTTCAACCCAATCAGACTTACCATTCATGAGATATATCAAATTATGAGGCACTTCCGGTTTGGACCGGAAGGAAGGGTCACGTGATTTGGCACGCAGGAGATAAAATGAAGATACTGGATTATTCTATCAATTCCCACAAAATTCAAGTTGAGGTGTTTCATGGTTGATTTTATATTAATTTTCCAGGATTAAATCAATTAATGTCACTGGCCATTTTTGGAGCTGTATGCACGGAAAGGAAAGTGATAAGGCACATCCACTTACCACTAACATAAATGTTCGGAAACTCGATTGCATGTACCTTGTACAACTTCTTTTTTTAAATCAGATGTGAATACCGGTATATTAAAGACATGCACATGCAGTAGCTACATAATTGAAAAATACCAAATTTGACAAAATGCAGTGAAATTTATTTCTTGAGGACCTTTCCACATTTGGCTTATTAAGTTGGGCATGTACATGTATATACTACCCCATATAGTTTGGGCACTTGCTATATAGTTCATACATGCATGTAACATCTTAATTTTGTTATATCATCATTGTCACCATTGTACTCCATTCTTTGCCACAAAATTCAAATACCTTAAGTACCACTTTCCATGACATACGTGTACGTGTACACACCTGTACATAAAAGTGAATCTTTGTTTCCTGCAGGAAAGGGTATCGAAGCAGAATTTGGCAATGTTTTCTGGTCACCCTGATGCCGAATTGATGTCGACATAGAGCAAAGTCATGTACAGCAGAAGTAAAGTGCGCACAAGTGTTACTCCAAAGGAGGTATGTCCTACCGTACATTTATTTCCCAGGTTTGCATCGCCCTCATGCATCAAATCCAGACCATCAAGCCAAAAACATACTTGTACATGTTATTTTCTAGTGATGCAGCAACCCAGACTTGGTCATTCTGCCAAGCGAATGCACTCGTTTGTTCCTCGTTTGTATACAGTCTATGGTGATTAATGTTTGTTGCAATTGGCTCCTACCCATTTGGGTAGGAGCCAATCATAGCACAGTTTTTCATGTAATTAGCGTTTTTATTCCTAGAAACGCGCGCAAATTGTTTTGATATTGTGGCGGTCTTGCGTCGACGATGCCTTGGATATTGCTCTCTGCCGACCCGACGAGCGGCTGTGAGGAAGGCCAGGGGAACAGGACCGCCAGGCGCGCAGGGAACACACTCACTCGCACTCTCACGCAACCTCAAGAACACACTCGGGGAGACAACACACTCGGGGAGGGTTAACGTCCAATGAATAGATCAGACACTCAGGTACTTAGGGCTTCACTGCTTTATTATAACCACTTGTGACCAATAAGGTGCGTCCTACTTAGGTCTGTCGTACTTAGGTGTGTCCTGACCAGGTGTAGGTATTGGCCCCTCCCAATAATCCTCAAGAACTTAACTGGAATGCTTCCCGTAACAATCAGATTTCCTAATCCCTGCACTCACAGGAACTAAACCAGTGCTCTTCCTGAATGAGAGACTGACCACAGCTGTACTGCACACGCTTCAGCAACTCCAAGTCTCTGAGCGGGAACTGTGCTAGGCTTCATGCCACAATTTACAGCTAAAGCACACAATGCTTATATACCCGCGCCGGGTACCAACCAGCCATGCAATTCGCACGTTGTACAACGGACAGAAGTCCGGGTACCAACCAACTAAACTACGGTGAGCCTAGTGCGCCAATATTAACTGTTCCGCTACACAGCCGCGCCCCAGGTTTGGTCAGTCCCTTGACCCTAAAAACGGATCACAATAAGGAACAGTTATAAAAACTATAACTCCTAACAAGGTGCTATCCCACCTTTGGCTCACTTGAATAAAACTTAACTTAATAACAGTCAAAAATGTCTCATCTGGAATCCTTGTACAAAATAATTTGCTGACCTACTTAGGTCCTCATACAAAATAATGGTTTGACCCAGTGGCGTAGCCAGGAATTTTTCAGGGGGGGGGGGGGGGGGGGCGCTGGGGGGGCTGGAACATTTCATGGGGGGGCGTCAAGAAGGGGTGTCAATCGCTTCTCAAAGTGGGGGGGGGGGGGGGGGAGGGACATACCTTGATCATAACTGATGCAAGCGCGAAGCCCTTACGGCGTGGGGTTCGGGGCCCGCTTAAGGGCCCCGAAAAAAAATTGGATTCTAGATGTTCTGTTGTGTGATTTGAAGCAATTTCTTACGACTTTCCTCCATGCTTTAACTAATATTTTCTTGGCAAAAGATAATTATTTAAACATCGTTTTCGAGGTTGGAGACATTGAATCAGCTATCGGTATTCTGAGCTATTGGCGTGGGGTTCGGGGCCCGCTTAAGGGCCTCGAAAAAAAAATGGATTTTCGATGCTCTGTGGTGTGATCTGAGGCAATTTCTTACCACTTTAACCAATATTTATCTTAGCACAAAAAGATAATAATTTAAACATAATTTTCGGGGTTTTCTCAGCCAAAGGCATAAGAAAATTTTGTGAACATTGTTTTCGAGGTTCTAGTCATTGAATCAGCTACCAGAATTCTGAGCTATAGGCGTGGGGTTCGGGGCCCGCTTAAGGGCCCCGAAAAATTTTGGATTCTAAATGCTCTGTGGTGCTATCTGAGGCAATTTCTGACCACTTTAACCAATATTTTCTAAGCAAAAGATACATTGTAGTACATAATAGGGCCCATGGCGTCATGTAGATCAATGATAATTTTTTGTAGAAACTCAAAATCTCAGGGGGGGGGGGGGCGACTGGGGGGGCGACAAGGTTTCATGGGGGGCGGTCGCCCCCCCACGCCCCCGCGGTGGCTACGCCACTGGTTTGACCTACTTTGGCCTTATACAAAATAATGGTTTGACCTACCTAGGTCCTTATACAAAATGATGGTTTGACCTACTTCGGCCTTATACAAACTCTCCTTTAGTTTACAAAACAAAACTTTATCAAAACTTCTGATGAAACTTTATATAAAACAGTTCAAAATGCCTCCTCCATTACAAACTTAAACAAGTGTTTAACAAATGTTACCAAAATAGATCCTCAACAGTTCAACAAACAGTTCAACAAACAGTTCAACAAAGCCTCTTTAGGCAAGTAGGTTTCCTTAACTTCCTTGATCCGGACTGCCTGTCCCGGTAGCAGCCTGTCTAGGTGCAAAGGTGTTGACAGGATGTGCTCTCCCTTCTTAGCAGTGGTTCCCTGACCATCGCGTCGTTTGGCCTCTTCCCTCATAACTTCTATCATCCGTCCTGGCTTCCCTTTCGGCGGCACGGCTGGCTCTTGGTGGCTCTAAATCCATCATCAGCGGAGGGGTAGGCGACAGTGTGATCTCTGGGAGCTCTCCACTTGCACTCTCACCTAAGATTGCTGCTATTTCCAGCTCCACATCAACATCTGGTACTTCAACGACGCCTGACCCCTTCGATTCTCCCTTCGCCTCCATCTTGGGTGTTACGTTTAAAGGGTGTTACGACAGCATCTGAAGAGTAGAGCTCCGCCTTGGCTCATCAGGCTAATTGCGAACACTTGTACTGCTTCGTGCCTCCTCCTCCTCAGATGCACATGAAACTGTCGATGGCGCCTTCTTCTCTTTAGGGCGCTTCCTTGTCACCTCTTCTTCATCTTTCTTGTCCCGGCTATGCTTCTTTGTAGCGGCAGTAGGTCCAATCTCGCTCCGTCCAGCAGAACGCGACTTGACCTCTGGTTGGGAACCTGGTTCATCCCGTTTACTTTTAGGTGACCTTTTGTCCTCTTGGTGATGCCTTCCTGCCTCGCTCCTGGTACGCACCTCACGTTCCCTGTCCTCATAGGACTCAGCCCTGATCCCATTCACCTCAGCCAGGCAAGACGGATGACAATCTTTATAAATGCATCGGCAGATTATCCCGCCGATTGTTATTGTGTGAACACTGCTGGCACCAATAAAACACTCGTGGCCCATGCTCCACTATCAGATGTCGGTCTAGACTCCTCCAATGTAGGAACACAATGTGGCATTTCGGAGAGTCTATTGTTTTCGCCTGGTGTAGGTCCTGTGGAGTCCTCTTCGCTGGTGAATCTCGTCCCATGTTTTCCTCCTGACAATGATGGACAGAAATGAATCTTGTTAGTTTCTCATGGCTAGTTAAAGAAATGGCTCGAGCATTCTGTAGCACGCCCACACACGCATTCTGTTCAACGCTTGGGTTATCCTCACGGCCTGGCCTGTATACGTTCCTGCCCCCGGATTCCCTGCACCAAAACGCATTCACACCGTCGATCGTTGGCATCCTGTTGTCCCTCTTTTGTTTGTACTTTTTAGGAAGACTCCCAAATTGCGGACGTATTCTGGGAATCATGGACGTATTCTGGGAATCATCGACCATATTGTTCTCTTTTGTTCTCTGGAAGTTTTCATCCACAGTTTGAATAGATGAACATGCCCTACGCGTGTTGAACAATGTATACATACAGTGTGCGTGCATTGTTATAGAGCACTGAAGTGGATCGCGTGCTCAAATGTTCCTTGTGATGCTTCTGGAAAGATGTAAACTAAGTGATTTTTGTGATTTTTGTACTTATTTAAAAAAAACTACTTAAAGCAATTCCGACTTAAGTCCAGTCTAGTGACATCCTGGAGCAGTGCAGAGGATTTCAAGCATAATCTAGGCCTAAATTCATGCGTGGCTGAGCATAAACAACATGAGGTCCTTCCGAAGACCTTGACACGGTACATCCTCCAAACTCGGCCATCAATTTTTGCCATATCGCTTCAATCCTGTAAAATCCTCCATTTTGCTAAAGAGGATTTTGGAGGATTTGGGAAGTTAGGCCTTAAAGAAAAATTATTACTATTATTATTTTTAATTCGGCCAAATTACAAGATACAACAAGCAATCCACAAAATAAACAAAATTAAACAAAAACAATCCAATCCAAGCTGGCCAGCAATGACAAAAGTATTTATAATAAAACACTGTGACTCGAAAGCCTGTCAATCCTAACTTGAATGGTACATGTAACATACAAAAATATATTAAAGCATAGACAAAGTTCAATGAAATTTAAGACCGCCTTAAAAATAAAAGTTAAAAAGATAATTAGAATGAAGGATTAACAGTTGAAAACACTGACACAAGTTTACAAAGGCAAGAATAGCTGGCGTAAAAACATAACAACATGCAGACTATAACAAGATTGGGGACAAACAAAACAAAACAAACAAACAAACAAACAAACAAACCAACAGAAATAAACAAAACAAAAACTAAACAAAGCAAAACAAAAAACAAGACAACGTAAGACTAAACAAAATGAAACAAAATAAGACAAGACAAAACAAAACAAAACAAGACAATTTGTGAAATTCGTCTCATGTAGCAAATGGCTTTGAATTGAAAAGCAATTTTGTTTTTTATCGTTCGTTTTAATGTTGTTGTCATTACATTTTGTTTTTGGTGACTTAGAACATTACAATTAGAAAATGTGCCCAATCTTTGGACTTATTTGAAGAATTGTGCACATTAATAAAATTGTTATAAGATGGAATTTTGCGTCGGGGTGATATAAATCAAATTAGGTTTTGCCCTTCACCGTCGTTTGAACACTGTATACTCAGTGTGTTACCTCCCGAGTGAAAGTTGGAAAAAATCACTCGGGTGGGACTCAAACCCACGATCTCCTGCTTTCTAGTACAGATGTCTTACCACTCGAAAACCGAGCTAACGGGATCGGCTGGCTGGTTCGAATCTGATGTACATAGCAGCGGGTACCGCATAAACTATTATAAGATGGAATTTTGATGGAAAAGTGCTGACTTTTTGAAATTCAAATTGAGAATTGAGCTTGGCGATGATTGGGGACGAAAAAATATAGGGAATTCGTTTGATACAAACTTGTGTTAAAATAACCGGGAAAACCTATAGCTACTCTATCTGTCAATTACCCAATAAGTTTTTGGACACTTCCTACATTTTTTTCAAATTGTGTGTGTTTCTATGACCTATGGGTCATTCCGTGTCAATTCACACACCTTCCCATATGAACTGACTCAGATTTGCCTGGAAAAGAAACTTGATTTTCCTTCGTATGGTCCTATACCAAGGTATTTTCCGAAATTCTTCCAGGCAAATCTGAGTCAAGTCATATGGGAGGGTGTTTAATTGACGCGGAATGATCCTATCAAAGCTACGCATATTATAGAAAGAAAATTACACATTAAGCATTATTGTTTGCAAAATTTACTGTTCAAAACTTTAAAGAATATTAAATCACAGCTTCTTTCTTTTACCAGGAACTTTTGCAAATCTGATCAACTTAACCATGTTCTTGGCACACACATGTACATGTACCGGTACCAGCTTGTTTGTTTATGGTGTAAATCGAAAATTTCTATTGTTCATCTTCCCTTTTCCTTTGTTTATACTTTCTTTAACAGCTCTCATTGGTTTTGTACATGTTTTCTAATCGAGGTGGTCCTTGATTTGATTCTTGTCTTCAATTCCTAAATGATGTTGCATGTGTGTCCTCGATTTACACCATAAACAAATGCATGTAGACACAACCTCCTGATATGCTGCAAAGATTGACATAATGACGCCATCAAAAACACATGTCAAATCGTCACTTCAGATGGAAGAGTTACATGTATTGTTTTAGGGAAACTTTTTGGTAAAGAAACGATGAAGACGACAAAATGCAATATGAAAATACAGATTACCACGATGCACAATGAACAGGCAAAACTGCATTGATTTGCACAAGAAACTTTTCAAAATTACTAATAGAGATTTGTGTTTGTTGAGATACAAACACTGGCAGATCTGGCTGAAAACTATGGTTTTTTTTATGCCAGAACAGAAAAAGTTCATGAAATTGAGCTTTTCAGTAAAACCAGTCGTTTTCATTTGAAAAAAAGTGCATCTTTAGTACACGTTAGTTCCAGTTTGATAACATCAGCAGTTTAAATGTTGAAAGTGAATACTGCTTTAGTTCAGAGAGGATACATACGTGTACATGTCCATCATGAGGTGAAAAGAACTTCTGAAAATATGGACATTATGATGATTGTTTAAGTGTATGTAATAACAACACCTTACTTCCAGTTTGATAATGTTGCAATTTGAAGCCAAGGTCAACATTGTACCGGGTATTGTAATATGAACATAGTCATAAGACATGGATCAAATGGCGAATTTGAATTTGAAAGAAAATAGAAATCGAAGAAATCACTTTCAAATTCTTTCCACAATAACTTCTTGTCTCATGACGTCATGATTCTGAAACCTTGCAAGCTCATGTGTGGTTGTCGAAACATTATCACAGATTATTTTATAAACATTTGAGGAATGAATTTTGATATTCCAGCAGTTTCAAATCTTTGCATCTTTTATTGCTACCTTTAGACAAGTGTTTTAGCAAATTTGTGTAGTGAATTGGATCTGTGCATTTTCTAGTTTATCTTTGAAGTCACATGTAGTGGTTTGAGGTCAAACTAAGAATGAGTAATGCTCCAAATATTATTCAGCATTGTGTACATATTTTTTGTATTTTATGAAGTCATGATTTACCACCCATCGTATCCGTGATGTTTCTGTGGTAAACTGACTATAGTCCTACAGTCTGGACTGATTAGCTATTTTTATTGAATTTCTATCGCACGGTCACGATTTACTTATTGAAGTGCTTTGCGAATATTTCTTGTTATTTGATTTGCCCAAAACTCAAAGACACAAATTGATGTCTTGTGATAGAGTTTTAGTTACACAAGAAAAGATGCACACTTGTGTGATGTAAATGGTAGGTTCTAGTCTTTTTTGGGGGATGTTTGCATATAATTTGGTTATGGATTGAAAATTAGAGATCTACATTTGTGGTTATCTCATGATCAAGGTTTGGAAGTTAGTTTTCCCGTACGTGAACAGTTCAATTAAGAGTTGGAGTTAGTTAGTTCCTGTATTTTTTATTTGTGTCTCATGTACGGGACTGAGAAATGTAATCCTTTGATCGTGCCTCGTTTTAAAGTCGTTCTAAGTGAATATGTTAGATTACTGTCTGAGAAGTACTAGGCGACAAGTTGATTTCTTTGATATTTTTTCTATGATGAAGAGCTTATCTGTACATGTTAATTAACAGGTAGGTTGATATTCAAATTAAAAGTTTAGCACATGATGTGTGATTACGGAAATGTGTTATTTACTGTACATGTAGAAAAGTCAGCCATTTTGGTCTGACTTCGTAGTGTTAGATAACATTAGTAATGTGGCATGGACCACCATGTAGCTCTCTGTTTTAGACCCAGAAGACTGGACCGGCCGTGTCACTTTAAAGGAGACCTAGACGGGACCGTCTGAGTGTTTCCTGATCTGCCCGCCTGACACCTTATTATGTGCTCCAGTGAGTCGGAGGCCCATCACTATCCTCGAAGCCCAAGGCCAAGACGTCCAAGCGACCCAGCTCCACCCAAGATCCTCGACATCCGAGTGACCAGGACTTTCAAGAAAACCCAGCTCTACCCTAGCCACAGCCACCAGCATTGCCCTAGACACGGCCACATCATCTTTTAAGACCCCACAAGTATACCTTTTATTTCACTGCACTGTCTATATGACAAGAGTTGTCATTTCCACTCCCGTCTTCAATTGAACTTTTCGCCTTCAACCGAACCTTTCGTCAACTAGTCTGCTTCGTCACATCGTCTGTCAATTATCTTCAAGCTCTTCTACGCTATGATGGACTCCAAACTACCGAGGATGGATGAATCGCGAGTTTAACCATTTTATAGTTGTGGTGCCTTTTTTTTCTGAGCTCTAACTTTGTATTTTAAATTTTACAGGATCCTGTGTTTTCTGTGAATTATATTTAACCTCATTGCATTCTTAATTTGTATTGCCATTGCTTGAGACCACTTTATTTCTGGCAATAAAACATATTTCATTGTGTACGTAAATCCTGAATGGTGTGAAGTCAAGAGGTTTTTTTTTTCAAAAGGGAGTTGAATTACTGACGCTATTTTGAAAGGCGTGTAATCAAAAACAAAAGTTTTTTTTTCTCCACCTTAATTTCTTAATTTGAAACTTACATGTAAATGTAATTCATACTTTCCTAGTTAGGAAGCAGTGAAACACAGGTTGTGAAATGTTAATTTTTTGATAAGTTAACAATTTTGATTTTTTTTCTTTAATTACAAAAAATATTAGTGACCTACAAGATCTCCTCTGAATTTCAAGGACAAATCTTAAGATAAAGATCCCCAGATTTGCTCTAAAATGCACCAGAGAGCTTCTAAAGTTCAAACATTTTCGGGTTGTTGAATCACAGCAAATCTTCCCCCACATGTTTGAAAAAATCCTGGGGAGAACCCGATACAAATTATTTTGGATTGAAATGTATCGATTGAATATCTTCAGTGCTTGAATAATTGTTTTATACAATTTTTTTGCGAAAGAACACGCATGGGCATGCAGAACTGAAATGAAAAAAAAAATTACAAAATAAAATTATTTCCCTACCTACCTACCTGGATTTTTTTCAGGCCGTTACCGTAAACACACCATTTTTTTTGTTCGGCCTAAGGAGAGTCGACTGTAGATAAGTGCATCTAGTAAAATTTTGTGTGAACCTTGTAATGAGTCCAGGAATGCTTTTTTTTTGCTGGGTTTTGATGGGTGGTGTTTAAATTATCTTGAAGACTACATGTACATGTAGAGGTGGTTCTTTTGTTCGTGTTTCATTCATGATGTATTGCTCCCAGTTTTCAAATTTTACGTCTTTTACGACATGTATGACTGGCAATTTCTTCTTTCTTGTGGTTACAGAGTGTAGAAGTTTCTCTGTGAACTATGCTTTGGCTAAAACATGATTGAAATATTAGCTGGTACATGTATGTGCATCTGCCTACAAGTTTGTTATGTTCCACTTCCTTCCACATAAAAATACCTGTTTCAAATGATCAAGTTGTAGTTCTAAATAACCTGCTGTGTTTGAAAAGTTTTTTGTACTTGAGAAAGTATCCCTCATTATTAAATTAATTACAAAAATGTGAGTATACAAGTACTTCAGAGAAACCTGTGGTATAGCCATTTTTTTAAATAAATGTGGGCTGGCGCTTTTTTTCTTCAGGGGCCCAGGTAAAAACGCCCACCAAACTTCTTCCTAAAAAGGGGGGGGGGGGGGAATTTCCCCTTATCAACATAATGACCATGATATTGTAATTGCATAAAACCACATACATATATTTATTTCCTAGTGTCTCCAAGTAGTACTGAGATATTTAACAAAAACTTAAAAATCGGGCGTTTTTACCCAAGTGTACCCTAATTGTTAAATTATTAGTTAGGCCTGCTTGTTTGTTTTTAAACTTTTTTTATCTGTATTTCTTAATAACCTGTGGATTTTTAATTTGTACAGTGCTTTGTGATGTCATTGTTACGTGGAAAGCATTGCAAATAATTCACATTTTATTACTAAATATACCATAAGGGAGACACGTTATCGTAATTTCTTCGATAATAGGGAGACACCGGTCATTATAGTAACACTGTACACACAACTGTCTCCCTAATGGCATAGCCCCCCTTTAGAGGCAAAATTTTAGCGTCAAAATTAGGTTATATGTTGCTTGTGTTCTAATTAGTAAAAATACCGAAATTTGTGGGAAAAGGACAAGGGAATATTGGGTTAGGGCACATATAGGTCGGAAAAAAATTGTGCACAAGTCTATGGTAAAGTCTCCCTAATGACCCATTCCCGGTAATTAATTTTTAAGTGTTGGGCCCCAAAACCTGTTGTTTTCGTAAGAATGTACTATTATGGCCTGAGCCCAACACCTATTGTTATCGTAAGAGTTTACTATTATTGTTTTTTTTTTTTTTAGTTCTTCTCATCAAAATTCTTCTCCAGAACTGTTTGTCAATATGAAAAGTGATATGAACTTCAATTATCAATACATGAAAACACAACCCACTGAAGATGTATTTTTTGGCAATAACGTCATCATGATGTCATCTTGGCGTCATCGTGGGTCACGTGACGTCACTTCAAAAAATGATAAATCTAATCTTTGAAATTCAATATAAAATCAACCGTGAGATACCGGAACTTGAATTTTGTGGGAATCGACATGATAATACATGATCTTCAATTTATCTTGTGCGTGCAAAATCTTGTGACCTTTCCTTCCGGTGCCTAATAATTTGAAAGTGGAAAAAGATGTGAACTTGCTTTTAAGGATGTTAGTCTGTGGGTGGGTTGACCTTTCCAATAAAATGATTGGTGACGCCATGAAGAGTTTGAGCGCCCTTGAGGTTAAAAATGTCCAAAACGCATTTTCAGTTGATGTCTGTGGTGAACTTTGCGGTAATCGCTTCAAAATTAATAAACATGATCACCTTATTGCAGACAAGACCTGTGCACAAGAAAAAATTGATTACGTCATCGGACCGGAAGTAACAATGAAAAGACCTTTAAACCTTAGAAAATTTCTTCAAAATTCAACCGTCACACAGTGGTTGAAGACCCAGACATTTAAAAACAAAAATTCCCCTAATATTATGCCTTAATTTAGTTTAGTTGTATCTAATGAGTTGATTTATAGCTGATAAAATTATTGTTTCCAACATATTTACCGTTTATATCACTCAAGTACATACATTGTAACTACACAAAACTAAGAGGGTTAGACTTATTACAGTAGGCACATTAGTGCAACAATAAAAAAACTGTTTTTCTATACCAAATTATATCTTCAGATAGAAAACTGTGCATCATCTTGTAGCTTGTTTAGTACCCTTTCAGCTAATACAACATTTGTTATGAAAAGTGTTTCAGAAAGTGCAGAAATTTGTGGGGACTACGTATGGTAAATTATGTAGAAGTAGCCTACCCCAAAAAGCAAAAGACACTCAGATTATGTTTGCTGACACATTTTTACAATCGGCCATAAACGGCCTGGGTAAAATTGTCTATTTTCTTCATAAATTTGTACTCTGATTATTTGGCTAAAAATATAATCAACTGGAAAAGTCGCGCAATGCATCGTTGTGCCGAAGAAATTAACTTTGTAAGCAGTCCTCAGCTGGGATTTAACATAAAACGCTGTCGCTGGCGACAAAGTGAACAGCGCCCTCTATTGTTCAGAATTGTCTAGCGTGATCGCTGTGTTGGGCTCGGTGTCGTCGCTTGCACTTTGGAAATTTCTTTAGGAAGGTTCAAATCTTGGGGCCCATGTGGGATTTACAGTTAACCATTATTGAAGAAATTGAGCTGTTAATGGTTTTCTTTTTCATGGAAAATGTAGATATAATTAGAAATGAAAAGATTTTATTTTTTGTGCAACATTTTGGTGTAGGCCCAAACTGGGCGCAGTCAGCCAAAAGACAACATCATGTTCCTGGTGTTTGTGATTGTAACAAAATGTCCTAGGCCTGGCAAGGCCAGGAAAACCACTAAACACCATTTCAGCCAACCAAACGTGTTTTCCCCACGGAAGCCAGATACTTTCAAAGACTGATTTGTTGATTATAATGTCCAGCCACAACTCCTGACCAGAGCTGTCATTGTGATGTAAAGCATGGACAATGACTTAAATGTAAGCACTGAGATCATAATATTTTCTGATAGGCCTAATCTTATTTATATTTTTCTGTATGACTTTTCTGAAACCAAGCCCTTACGTCCCCCATTTTCGTCTGATGACAAGGACTCCTCCGCTATACGCCACCCTCTAAATGAGACGTGGAATAGATATCTAAAGAGAAAGGTGGGCCGGAACAAGAGGCCGGATTATTATCCTGATGAGGAATGCAAAACTGCTCTCAATCTGTGTATCTCACATGATCTGTCGCAAAATGTTCATGGCCCCACTCATCAACATGGAAATTGCCTGGATCTAATTATGACAGATGCTCCAAACCTCTTTACACCAACAGAGATAGACTGCAGCATTGGGACTTCTGACCATTATCTCATCAAGGTTACTCTGGAGGCCTCTCCCCTCTCAGAACCCTCTCCTCCTAGACATGTATGGGTCTACAAGAAGGCAGACTGGACAGGACTCCGAAATGACCTGGCAGCTGCACCCTGGGACGAGCTTCTTACTAAGGATGATCCAGAAGTGGCATGTTGAAACATCAACAACACCATCCAGAATGCAATGCGTAGCCATCCTGAGTGGTGGAATGATGACTGTGTCAAGGCCTTGAAGAGGAAAAACTGCGCATATAGAAGATGGCGAGCTCTGCAAACACCTGTATCTTGCCTCTGGTACAACAAGGCTCGAAACAAATACACCTGTACGTCTCGGAAAGCCGTCGCTTCACAAAAGCACAGAGTCAGGGAAAAGATGACAACTGAACTTCAAACCAGTTCCAAAAGCTGGTGGTGGACAGCCCGCAGACTAGCAGGAAAAGGTGGCAAGACTGAAATCCCTGTCCTGAAGGCCAACAGACAAACTTACATCAGTTCAGAGGATAAAGCTGAATGCTTTTCATCATTATTCAGTGAAAAGTCTACCATCCCCGATGAAGTTAACAGCAAAACCATTCCAAAGCTTCACACCAGGTCTTCTTCCTGCTGTTCCGAGATCGTGTTTTGGCCTAACAAAGTGAAGAAACAACTCATGCAGCTGGATTATATTAGCAAGGCTTCTGGCCCAGACGATGTCCCAGCCCTTGTGCTAAAAAAGGCTGCCCCTGAGCTCGCAACACCACTGGCCAGACTCTTCCAGCTGTGCTTCGACAACAGACCCATGCCAGCCCAATGGAAGTGTGCAATTGTCATAGCCTGCCATCAAAAAAGGTGATAAACACACACCAGGTAACTACAGGCCCATTTCTCTGCTATCTGTCATCTCGAAGGTGATGGAGAAGCTCATCAGCAAGAAAATGTGTAGGTACCTAGACCAGCACCGCCTGATCTCCCACCGACAGTTTGGTTACAGACCAGGACATTCCACATCAGATACCCTAACTTACATTTCACAGAGTCTCACAAACACACTTAACAGCAGGGAAGAAGCACGTGTTGTCTGCCTTGACATCAGCAGAGCTTTTGATCATGTCTGGCAGCCCGGCCTGCTTGCTAAGCTTGCTGCATATGGCTTTTCTGGAACACTGCATGCCTGGTTGACTGACTACCTTATAGATCGAACTCTGAAGGTAGTCTTGAGTGGAAAGGAATCTGGTGAGAAGATGATTAACGCTGGCGTACCTCAAGGCTCTGCTCTGGGTCCCCTGCTGTTTATCATCTTCCTGGATGACATCTCATCAGACCTGACAAACCAGTCTATTTTGTATGCAGATGATGTCGCCATAATGTCCTTCATCAGATCTAAACATGACAGGAATCCTGCAGCTATGTCCCTCAATCAAGACCTGAACAACATCGAGACATGGGCTAATACATGGAATGTCCTATTTGGAGCTGCTAAGTGTAAAACGATCACCATCTCAAATCGTAGGGATGCAGCAGGTGCTCATCCTGCCCTTAGCTTTTTCGGCACTACACTTGAGGAAGTTGATAGAGTGGATCTCCTGGGCCTCACCCTGAGCAACAACCTGTCCTGGAACCCTGTGGTTACCAAAATGGTGAAGTCTGCTGGTCAGCAGCTGGGACTTCTCAGAAGAGTCTCTCCTTATACATGTATCTTGCCAGCCCAGAGAGCCATTATCTACAAAGCTACGATACCTTCTAAGATGGAGTATGCGAGTACTGCCTGGCTCAGAGCAACACCTACTTTCCTTGCCCAACTTAATTCAATTCAGAACAGAGCCAATGAACTAATAATAGACTACAGCTGACACAGGAGAAGGTTACATATTAAACTGAACATTTCTAAACGATTAAGAAAATTTAGGGAGAATTAGAAATGAGCTGAATTCAGTAGATCACCACGGCAGCTACTCTCTCAAAAACCAACCACATTTTCATTTATGAACATTTTGTAAGTTTTGAAAAAAAGCCGTCTCAAATACAAATGCTCGACACCTTATCAATTACTGTTGCGGAGGCTATGGAATCGACAATTATGTCAGAAGGGGATGAAGCTGATGTTTCCAAAGCTGAGCTTGATCGCCCGAGAATTAATCCTCTAGATGAAGTGGGACCACGCCAGCAGCAGAAGAACGGGCGCGATATTAGATGAATTGAGGAAAGCCTTTTTTGTAAGAGCAGTTGCCAAATATATGATTTTATCTGTTTTCACAAATAAGTGTCAATAATTACAGGTTTTCTCTTAGCTAGAAGGAACAAATAAAGGCTGCACCACTTAAGAGCACCATTTTCAGAATTTCCATGGTAAAATACAACAGAAAATGATAGTAAGATTAATGATAACCTTTGCAAATAAATAGCCTTATCACAGGGAATATATTATTAAAAAAAACAACAAAGTAATCACCTTAAAAACTTGCATTTGCAAGCTGGTTTAATCTTTATTTAACATAGTAAATCAAAAATTATCAACAACAAAACTGTTTGCATTCCGTGCCGGTGAAGCGATGGACGTGTAATAAACATTAATGCAAAAATCAACACAAGAGGGCGCCATTGATAAATAGCGCCCTCTTTTGAAATTTAGCTCCAATTTTTGACAATTTTGGTGAGTTACATTTTTAGATAGCCAACCTAGTTTTCTGTACCCAGAGATGGTATTTAAACATGCTTGATATTATTTTATAGGACATTTGACTGTTTAAAGTCCTGAAATATACTGATGTTTGGGTCACATATGGTTTTAAACCACTGTGCGTCAGAGATATAATCAAGATTTGGCTATACATGTATATAGCACAGTTAACATAGCTCTTGCGTTTCTGGTAATGACGTCACAATGATGTGATCAATTATCATATTACAGGCAAATAAAGATTCTTATTTTTGATCTTTGAAAATCTATTTAAAATTTACTGTTCCAAATGTGATTTTGTTTTGTTTTGTATGCCAATCAATTCAATATTCCTTCCTTCCGGTCGAAACCGGAAGTGCCTAATAGTTTGGAAGTGGATAAAGATATGAACTTGCTTTCAACGATGTTAGTGTCTGGCTTGGTTGACCTTTCCAAAAAAATGATCAGTGACGGCATGAAGTGTTTGAGCGCCCTCTAGCGGCAGGTGAAAAATGTCAAAAATGCATTTTCAGTTGATGTCTGTGGCGGAATTTGCGGGAATTGCTTCAAAATTAATATACATGATGACCTTAATGCAGACAAGACCTGTGTGGAAAAAAAAATGATTTCGTCATCAGACCGGAAATTACAATGAAACAACCTTTAAACTTTAACAAATTGCTAAAAAATCAACCTTGATAGATATAACCTTGATGTCTAGAAAAATTACAGTGCAGGGCTTTTCGTATCATTTTGTCTTATGAATATTGTCTCAATACCGGTAGGTCTTACAGTGGAATATGTTCCCAACTCAATGTTCCCCCACTTTCCCACTGCAGAGAACAATTGTGTTCCGTGTTTGGCAAATCACTACTCACTTCCCACAAATTCAGAGACTGGCTGATCCCGATTAGGAACAATGGGGTAAGGAACAATGATCATCTCAGCACAATACGCTGTAGGACTAAGAGGTACAAATGCAGCTCTATTCCCTACTTTATGATCTGATTAACAAAGATACCGTATGTGACCTCTTTTTCCGAGTTGATGAAGGAACTCGTTGTTGGTCACAGTTTCTGGTAAATTAGTGGGTTGGGTATGTATGAGTGCATAGAGCTCGCTCAATGACGGCCATCTCTGTGGGGGGGACTGCGACTGCGTGTTTTACACAGTCAGATTTGAATGATTTTCATTTTTATTACTTTTGTGTATTTTGTTGTGATTTACCTTTTTAATGTATCTTTGACATGGTGTAATTCTCTGTAATTTTAATATGTAACGATTTTTAATGTATGTAGATTAAACTGCAATTCGGCCTTTTGGCTGTGAAAGTTTAATAAAATAAACCAATAATAAAGATAACTAGAGATCTATGTCTGTTTGCAACAGAACATAGTTTTTTTTTCGCATTATGATTTGTTTTTATCAATAATACGTCCCTGACTATGCATGAACATAAAATCTGTCAGAGTTAGCCGAAAATCAGCTGAAACGGTCACTGTGGACAGGATTTGACCTCAGCAACACGTGCGCTGCAGGCTGACTGACATACGATATGTACAACATACGTGCATGTACATGTATGTACATTGTGGACGTCCTGTGCATGTTTTAAAGCAGAGGTATTGTCAACCTGAAGTTTTAAACGTGCGCAGGGCAAGTCCGAGTTCGCTTATTGCCTCGAAGCTTTGAAATATTTTAGACCTACCCTTAAATCGACAATTAAAGTAAACATTAATATAAAAACTGCCATGGTTGATTTTTCAGGACTTTTCAAAGGAAAAAAGGTCTTTTCATTATAACTTCATTTCATTTTCGTCATACACCTAAAACTTCGCACACGTCTTTAGTGGGTCAAGGTCATCATATACGCCAATATTTAGGCGATTCCGACAAACTTCGCCACAGACATCTATTCAAAATACATTTTTGAAAATTTTCAACCTGTTGCTAGAGGGCGCTCGAAAATTGCATGACATCATCGGAAGATGATTTGAAGAATACTATCACCCAAGAGACAAACATCGGTCAAAGCAAGTTCATATCTCTTACCACTTTTAAATAATAAACCACTCCTGGTTTTGGACTTTTTCGACCGGAAGCAAGGGTCACGCGATTGCACGCACACTGAATGAAATAAAGACCCTACTGTACCACTTGCCGGCAACATAATGCTGTGGACGCGTACGGTCGATTTATTATGCATTTTTAAATATTAAAAGTGTCACAATTTAATTGCCCATTAATAAACACCGGATGACGTCATCATGACGTCATCATTACAAAATGTTGTTTGAATTAAGGTCTTTGCTTGGACAAAGAGTGATCTAAATGAACTACTGGCAAAGAGTCGAAAATGCCCTTTGAAAATTGACAATTTTTTTAAAATTTTTGTGTACAAAGTCTATGGGAAAAATTAAATATTCAAAAATCTATAATAAATTAATCGATGACGTCACTCTTCGGGACACAACTTTGCTATAGGGGCTATGCCTATACTGGCTTTGAATGATGTACGACAAAGATTAATGCCGAAAGTGGCGTTGAGAAAAAATGTGTACAAAGTCTATGGGATTTGCCAGGGAAAAAAAAAAGAAGAAGAAGAAGAGAACTAGACATATGTTTGTGGACAAACATATGTCTAGATATATATATGTTTCGACATTATGTTACAGACTGATAGGTAATGCAGGTATAGTAAAAAGAAAATGCAAATGTAGATTTATAGGCTGTAGAAAATGCAGCTTTAATGTGAGTGAGATGTCATGTCAAGACGTCATCATGACGTCAGTTGGATTTATGTATACGACATGGCGGCTTAGGTTCATACCAAGCTACAACCAAGTTGGGTAGTATTGTGCTGCAGACAGACCATATAATAGAATAATGGCCACTTAATGTTACGTAAAACTGCAATTGTAGCAGGTCTTCATTCAAGGTTTCTCCCCAGTTATAAATAGTAAAGAGTTTCCTTGTAGTGATTTATTTTATTCATTACCCCTTGAAGCCGGCGATACGGGCTTAGTTCGTATTAATGTGCTCAATTATAAGTGTATAGGGGTGTTTACAAAATAAAACCCACTGCAGAAATATTGCACCTTTAAATTTGTAATTTGCCTTTGAACTGAAACATTTTTATGAAATATTACTTGATATTCTGACCCTTAGGAATATGTTCAATCGAAGGACAGCGCGAAAAAAATACGATTTCTCTTTCCTTCTCATAGTAATTCTCGGGCTGAAGTTCAGAACTACTCAGTAAGATATCCGTGTTGTATAGGAAAAGACTTGTGGAAAATCCCACTGCGGAAAAACTGCACCTTTAAATACGTAACATAGGGCTTTTTGGCATTATGATTTTTATTATACGTCCCTGACTTTGCGCATGCATGAACATAAAATCTGTCAAAGTTAGCCGAAAATCGGCTAAAACGGTCACTGTGATGTGGACAGGATTTGACCTCGGCAACACGTGCTCTGCAGGCTGACTGACATACGATGTATGTGCGTAACGTACGTGTACATGTATGTACATATTGACGTTCTGTGCATGTTTAAGAGCAGAGGTATTGTCAGCCTGAAGTTTTAAGCGTGCGCAGGGCATGTCCGAGTTCGTTTATTGCCTCCAAGCTTTGAAATGTTTTAGACCTACCCTTAAATCAACAATTATAGTAAAAACTAACATAAAAACTGCCATGGTTGAATTTTCAGGAATTTTCAAATGAAAAAGGGTCTTTTTATTTAACTTCCGGTCTGATGACGTCATTCGCCTAAAACTTCGCACACGTCTTAACTTTTGTGTATTTTGTTGTGATTTACCTTTTTAATGTATCTTTGACATGGTGTAATTCTCTGTAATTTTAATATGTAACGATTTTTAATGTATGTAGATTAAACTGCAATTCGGCCTTTGGCTGTGAAAGTTTAATAAAATAAACCAATAATAAAGATAACTAGAGATCTATGTCTGTTTGCAACAGAACATAGTGTTTTTTTTTCGCATTATGATTTGTTTTTATCAATAATACGTCCCTGACTATGCATGAACATAAAATCTGTCAGAGTTAGCCGAAAATCAGCTGAAACGGTCACTGTGGACAGGATTTGACCTCAGCAAACTGCGCTGCAGGCTGACTACATACGGATGATGTACAACATACGTGCATGTACATGTATGTACATTGTGGACGTCCTGTGCATGTTTTAAAGCAGAGGTATTGTCAACCTGAAGTTTTAAACGTGCGCAAGCAAGTCCGAGTTCGCTTATTGCCATCGAAGCTTTGAAATATTTTAGACCTACCCTTAAATCGACAATTAAAGTAAACATTAATATAAAAACTGCCATGGTTGACGTCATTTTTCAGGACTTTTCAAAGGAAAAAAGGTGTTTCATTATAACTTCATTTCATTTTCGTCATACACCTAAAACTTCGCACACGTCTTTAGTGGGTCAAGGTCAATATACGCCAATATTTAGGCGATTCCGACAAACTTCGCCACAGACATCTATTCAAATACATTTTTGAAAATTTTCAACCTGTCGCTAGAGGGCGCTCGAAAATTGCATGACATCATCGGAAGATGATTTGAAGAATACTATCACCCAAGAGACAAAAATCGGTCAAAGCAAGTTCATATCTCTTACCACTTTAAATAAACCACTCCTGGTTTTGGACTTTTTTCGAAAGACCGGAAAGCAAGGGTCACTTGCGATTCGCATGCACACTGAATGAAATAAAGACCCTACTGTACCACTTGCCGGCAACATAATGCTGTGGACGCGTACGGTCGATTTATTATGCATGTTTTAAAATTAAAAGTGTCACAATTTAATGCCCATTAATAAACACCGGATGACGTCATCATGACGTCATCATTACAAAATGTTGTTTGAATTAAGGTCTTTGCTTGGACAAAGAGTGATCTAAATGAACTACTGGCAAAGAGTCGAAAATGCCCTTTGAAAATTGACAATTTTTTTAAAATTTTGTGTACAAAGTCTATGGGAAAAATTAAATATTCAAAAATCTATAATAAATTAATCGATGACGTCACTCTTCGGGACACAACTTTGCTATAGGGGCTATGCCTATACTGGCTTTGAATGATGTACGACAAAGATTAATGCCGAAAGTGGCGTTGAGAAAAATGTGTACAAAGTCTATGGGATTTGCCAGGGAAAAAAAAGAAGAAGAAGAAGAAGAAGAACTAGACATATGTTTGTGGACAAACATATGTCTAGATATATATATGTTTCGGCATTATGTTACAGACTGATAGGTAATGCAGGTATAGTAAAAAGAAAATGCAAATGTAGATTTATAGGCTGTAGAAAATGCAGCTTTAATGTGAGTGAGATGTCATGTCAAGACGTCATCATGACGTCAGTTGGATTTATGTATACGACATGGCGGCTTAGGTTCATACCAAGCTACAACCAAGTTGGGTAGTATTGTGCTGCAGACAGACCATATAATAGAATAATGGCCACTTAATGTTACGTAAAACTGCAATTGTAGCAGGTCTTCATTCAAGGTTTCTCCCAGTTATAAATAGTAAAGAGTTTCCTTGTAGTGATTTATTTTATTCATTACCCCTTGAAGCCGGCGATACGGGCTTAGTTCGTATTAATGTGCTCAATTATAAGTGTATAGGGGTGTTTACAAAATAAAACCCACTGCAGAAATATTGCACCTTTAAATTTGTAATTTGCCTTTGAACTGAAACATTTTTATGAAATATTACTTGATATTCTGACCCTTAGGAATATGTTCAATCGAAGGACAGCGCGAAAAAAAATACGATTTCTCTTTCTTCTCATAGTAATTCTCGGCTGAAGTTCAGAACTACTCAGTAAGATATCCGTGTTGTATAGGAAAAGACTTGTGGAAAATCCCACTGCGGAAAAACTGCACCTTTAAATACGTAACATAGGGCTTTTTGGCATTATGATTTTTATTATACGTCCCTGACTTTGCGCATGCATGAACATAAAATCTGTCAAAGTTAGCCGAAAATCGGCTAAAACGGTCACTGTGATGTGGACAGGATTTGACCTCGGCAACACGTGCTCTGCAGGCTGACTGACATACGATGTATGTGCGTAACGTACGTGTACATGTATGTACATATTGACGTTCTGTGCATGTTTTAGAGCAGAGGTATTGTCAGCCTGAAGTTTTAAGCGTGAGCAGGGCATGTCCGAGTTCGTTTATTGCCTCCAAGCTTTGAAATGTTTTAGACCTACCCTTAAATCGACAATTATAGTAAAAACTAACATAAAAACTGCCATGGTTGAATTTTCAGGAATTTTCAAATGAAAAAGGGTCTTTTTATTTTAACTTCCGGTCTGATGACGTCATTCGCCTAAAACTTCGCACACGTCTTAAGTGGGTCAAGGTCATCATATACACCAATATTTAGGCAATTCCGACAAACTTCGCCATAGACATCTATTCAAAATATATTTTTGCCAATTTTCAACCTGTTGCTAGAGGGCGCTCAAAGATTGCATGACGTCATTGGTAGATGATTTGAAGAATACTTTTAGCCAAGAGACTAACACCGTTGAAAGCAAGTTCATATCTATTACCATTTTCAAATAATAAGCCACTTCCGGTTTTGGCTTTTTTCGACCGGAAGCGAGGTTCACATGATTTCACGCACACTGAATGAAATAAAGACCTTAACCTACTCTACCACTTGCCGGTAACAGAATGCTGCGGACGCGTACGGTCGATTTATTATGCATTTTTAAATATTAAAGGGTCACAATTTAATTGCCTATAAATACACACCGGATGACGTCATCATGACGTCATCATTACACAATGTTGTTTGAATAGGGTCTTTGCTTGGACAAAGATTGGTGCAAATGAATTACTGGCAAAGAGTAAAAAATGCCCTTTAAAAATCGACAATTTTGTTATTTCTGTGTACAAAGTCTATGGGAAAAATTAAATATTCAAAATTCTATAATAAATTAGTCGATGACGTCACCATGACGTCAATCTTCGGGGCACATCTTCAGATGCTGATCTAAGTGTGTGCCGAGTATAAAGTCAATCGGATTGATTTTAGTGCCCAAAGTGCCTTCCACTTTAAAAACGTGTACAAATGCTATGGGGAATGGCTGAAAAAGAAGAAGAAAAAAAATCAAAATAAAAAAATAAAAATCTTAACGAAAACAAAGGCTGTTTCGGCAAAAGTGCCGAAACAGCCAATAAGAAAGAAAAATCAGAACAAAAAGAAAGGCTTTTCCGCAACTTTGCGGAAAAGCCAATAATAATATAATCAAGATTTGGTTATATATAGCACAGTTAACATGTATACCTCTTGCGCTATGACCTAACAATGACGTCATCAGGTATTGTATTACAAGCAAATAAAGATTCCTATGTTTAATCTTTGGAAATCAATATCAAATCAAATGTTACAGATTTGAATTTGTTTTTTATGGCAATCGATATTTGGTATTAAGTGCAAAATCATGTGACCCTTCATTCCGGTCGTAACCGGAAGTGCCTTATAATTTGAAATTGGCAAAAGATGTGAACTTGCTTTCAACAATGTGAGTGTCTGCCTACATGTAGGCTGTACTTTAGAAAAATATTACAGGAGACTTCATTAAATGTTAGAGCGCCCTCTAGCAGCATGTTGACAAAAGTCAAACATTGATTTAAATATGCATTTTGAGTTGGTGTGAGTGGCAAAGTTTGTGGTAATCAATGGCCCAACACCGTGTGGTTGTTCCTGTAACCTCTAGTTAGCTGTTTCGGTGTACACACCGGAACAGCTCTTGTTTTCATTAAGATTGTGTTTTTTGGGGTTTTTTTGGCTTTTTTCAAATTTGCGAAAAAGCCCTTTTTGTTCTGATTGGCTTTTCCACATAGTTCCTGAAAAGTCTTTCTTTTTGTTCTGATTTTCATGCCCCGCGGCGAAGCCGAAGGGGCATACTGTTTCCGCCTTGTCCTTCTGTGGGTGGGTGGATGCGTGTTCAAACACTGCCTTATGGGGTACTGGAACAATGGGAGGTACCCCACAAGGAATGCTCATTGACTTGCGGGGTACCGTTTTGGTACCCCACAAGTTTTTCACGAAATAGATATATGAATTTTACTAAAAAACTTGGAATTTTTAAGGTGGGTTGATCCGTCGCAAATGGAAGAGTTTTAGAAAAGGGATATTAAGTCCGAATTTCAGCCCAGGAAATTAACTATGGTTAAGCATTTTGACATAAGTGTGCCACATTGCAAAATTTTAGTACACGAGAACAAAGGAAGTACCCCACTTCTATGCCTATGTAAGCGTGTGTGGGTGGATGTGTGTGTCCGGATAAATTTTGTCAGCGCGATTACTTGAGAAATACTGAACATATGAACTTCAAATTTGGTTTGTGTATTGTTCTTGGTAATCCTAAGAAGCCTATTGCATTTGGGGCCAAAAGGTCAAGGGTCAAGGTCACAGTGGCTAAAACAAAAGAAATTTTGTCAGCACGATAACTTGAAGATACTTTACATATGAACTTCAAATTTGGTTTGTGTATTGTTCTTGGTAACCCTAAGAGGCCTATTGCATTTGGGGCCGAAAAGTCAAGGGTCAAGGTCACAGTGGCTAAAACAATAGAAACTTTGTCAGCGCGATAACTTGAGAAATACTTTACATGTGAACTTCAAATTTGGCTTAAGTGGATTGTCCTTGGCAATCCTAAGCAGCCTATCACATTTGGGGCCGAAAGGTCAAGGGTCAAGGTCACAGTGGCTAAAACAAAAGAAATTTTGTCAGTGCGATAACTTGAGAAATACTTTACATATGAACTTCAAATTTGGTTTGTGGATTGTTCTTGGTAATCTGAAGAAGCCTATTGCATTGGGGGTCGAAAGGTCAAGTGTCAAGGTCACAGTGGCTAAAACAGTAGAAATTGTGTATTTATTCTGAGATCATAGGGATTAATTCATATAAACCTACAGAAAACACTAATGCTGTCAATGAACGTTCCATGTGACCAAGGTACCTGTACAGTCGACTCTCATTAGTACAAACTCTGTTAATACAAAATTATGGTTATAACAAACATAAAGCCTTGGTCCCGACTGTGCATTTATATGCACAATGAATGGGACTGATGTTCCTCTTAATACAAAATTCTGATATAACAAACAATTTGGCTAGGTCCGAACGAGTTTGTTATAACGAGACTTGACTGGACATGTAAGTTGATTTTAAAAGAGTGGTGTTATGTCATGGGAACAGTCATGGTTGCGGGGCATTTGTGTTTGTAAACACACCTGACTTGTTCTTTCTTTTTCTTTTTCTTCTTGGCAAATCCCATAGACTTTGTACACGTCTTTTCTCAACGCCACTTTTGGCATTAATCTTTGTCGTACATCATTCAAAGTCAGCATAGGCATAGTCCTTATAGCATAGTTGTGTCCCGAAGAGTGACGTCATCATGATGTCATCATGGGCCACGTGACGTCACGTTAAAGATTAATAGATTTAATCTTTGAAATTCAGTATAAAATCAACCTTGAGAGACCGCGAACTTGACGTTTGCGGGACTTGATAGAATAATCCAGGGTCTTTATTGTCACGTGACCCTTCCTTCCAGTCCAAACCAGAAGTAGCTTATAATTTAAAACTGGAAAAAGATGTGAACTTGCTTTCAACGCTGTTAGTCTGTGGTTAGGTTGTAGTTTACAAAAAAATTACAGATGACGTCATAAAATGTTAGAGCGCCCTCTAGCGACAGGTTGAAAAATGTTTAAAATGAATTTTGAGTTGATGTCTGTGGCGAAGTTTGCGGTAATCACTTCCAAATGAGGGTATATAATGACCTTAATGCAAACAACACCTGTGCGCGAAAAAAAAAAAAATGATGACGTCATCAGACCGGAAGTTAGAATGAAAAAAACTGTTTTTCTTTGAAAATTCCTTTAAAATCTACCCTGATAGTAATATTCTTGAATTTTGCTTCAAAACACACTCAAAGGGTAGGTCTAAAACTTTTTTAGGTTTGGTGGCCAAAAGCATACTTGGACATGCCCTGCAGCACGCTTAATAATCAGTTTGACCACCCTCTGCTTCAAACAACGTATAGCATGTACATTACGTCCCTTTATTCTCACCAAAAGCGGGTGCTGCATAATTTTAACGGTTGTGGTTATATGTCTGTGGTTGTACCACAGATGTACTAGTTTGGTGGCTTAGAGCTAATTTTGGGCAAGATCGTGACACGCTGGATTAAAGCACCAAATTTGGTACACTTACTGTATAGGGCCCTAGAAGATATTCTAGTGGGGGGTGCCCGGTTTTGGGGGCCTAGGTCAAGTTCAGAACAAGGTCAAAGTTCAAAAGGTGTACAATACTGCATATATTTGTCGTAAATTTCCCCAAAAGTCTGAAATTTGAAGTTCTGAATAGCATAAAAGGATGTCAGGCAACTATAAGACCAACCATATCAGAAAAATAATCCATCAAAAAACCTTTGCCCAACAAAATTACTCCATTTCCAAAAATGATGACTCAGCACTTTTTAGAAAGTTTGCTTTCTGTTATGTTAATGTTATAGAAACTAAAAGCTTTGTTATATTTTCATTATTCCGTTGGAATGTGAATGATTACAAGCATAAAAAAATGTTCTTCCATTCTTTTATTTATTAGTTATGGTTTATTAATTATCTTAATTAAGCGACAGTTTGCTTCAAATGATAGTTGCCATTACGTATACATACGGTACATGTATGTGTGTGTACAAATGCATGTATTCCAATCACACTCTGCTCATAAGGCATGAAGGTGTACAATCAGTTTCCAGTATTCTAATCTTGGTCCAGTGTAATATGGCTTGGTCATATTAGTTACCCGTGTTTGATGATCAGTGTGGAACGTAAACTGTTATGTTCTTTTTCATAAGAGTTTATTTTCTGATTTACATTAGGCCTATATTCATTCATAATTCTGTGTCCTTAAAACTGAAGAGAATGCACTGTACGATTACAATCTTTCCACATAAATAGCTTTGTATCATCATAAATCTCAGCAACTTACAGATTAGTTGGCTATTCTCCAGCCTTTGGCTCCAGTCCAAAAAGTTGTTGAGTTTGTATACCTCTGGACTAAATTTTCAAACTAGCTCTATTTTATCGTTTTCATCATTGAGACTTGCAATTTTCAAGTTTGGTCCGAAGTACACTTGAGCTTTCATGGAATGGAAAGCGTTCTTATAAATCTTTTGCTTTGTGAATTGTGAATCAATCACACACAAGGTACAGGACACAATTAGGCAAAATCAATCAATGAGCACATCTGGGTGCAAATAATTATGCAAATGAAAAACAATTGTCATTACAGGTATTTGCCTCCTCCATATACATGTACACTGTATATAGATGTAGATTTACGTATAGACCTACCGTGCCACCATGAAACAATGACACCCAAAGAATATAAATGGTAACTGGAACAACCAATAGATTTTCAGAAGAAAAAGCATAATGGAATACCAGAAACTGACCATTCACTTTCATGCCTTGTCAGTTAAAAGTGATACATGTAATACATACTTACACAGACATCAGCTTTAAATCATAATTGAAATCAAACTAACTTTATTAAGATAATTAATAAACCACGTATAATTAATAAATAAATCAAAGGAAGAGCGTTAATTATGCTTGCTAGTATCCATGTGCTGAAGTAGTGATGCAAAAAAAGAACAAAGTTCCTTTTTCTATAACTTTAATATAACAGAAAGCAAACTTTCTAAAAAGTGCTGAGTCGTCATTTTTGGAAATGGAATAAACTCCCCCATTTTGTTGGGCAAAGGTTTTTTGATAGAACCTTTTCTAAAATGTGAGGTCTTATAATTGTCACTGTGTCAGACATCCTTTTGGGTCATTCCATGCCAACTCAACAAATGGTGCACACCATCACCTCTTGGATTTTTTTCTTTTTTGGTGTACTGAAAGATACTTAGGAGAAATGCAAATTCTGAAAATTTGGGGTCTCTACGACTTTTCGTTCTTGCGCAACAGCATTTTGAAATTTGAGGTGGGCGGGGCCAAAAGCGCGTCACGTCACGAAATTCAATGTTTAAAGGGCCATATATTTAAAACTATACCCCCCAGACATTTCAAACTTGGTAATCTGGGCAATTTTTTGCTGTAGATTTTAAATATTTAAACAGAAAGAAAGTAGCTTGTTTCATTTTTAAGTTAGAGGGGCCCCAAAATGGCCCAAAACTCATCTGGACCAATGTTCGGGGGGGGGTGTAAGTCAAAAATGGAAAATATTTTTTTCACCAAATTTTTTGCCTGTAAAAGCCCCCAATTGAAACTACTTTCATGTAAAATCTTACACTTATATTAACTTCATTGAATAAGATATAGCCCTTGCAAAAAGCAAATTGTTTATTTTTACGATAACTTGACCCCCCCCAAAAACCAACGTCAGACATTCCGCACCAAATTTTGCTTCACATATGTTTGAGGTTGGTCCTTAGTGAAGTCCTCTGAAAAGTTTCATGTTGGTGTCTAAATGTCTTCAGTGGATAGCTGGGCTTTATAAAGAGTCTATATCTTATGATGCTGCAGGTTCCGTAACATACATACATACATGTACACCCCCATGTACTTGTATTTTACGGAACCAGCACAACAAAATCCCTCGACTGTTGAAAGACTTGGGTCAAGACTACCCATTTCCTGCTCAATAAACAGTTTCTTGTAGACCTACGTGTGCATTATATGCAAATTAGGTTAAATGACTTGAGAGTCTTATTCTTTCCATGTGCTCATCACACAGCATGCATGTCATGTATGTAGTAATTAACCAGTTCACACTTGCACAGCATAGTATAGCACTAAACCTGAACCAAAGAGAAGTGATTCAGTTTGAGTAAAGGGTCTATGGTTTTAGCCTGATTGATCTTAGTTTTCATTATGGATAAGGGGAAACCTAGTTCCATAGCTGCCAACATTTCAAAATCCCAATTAGTAATCAACCCGCGCGGTCATTTTCAACTGCTCGTTTTATCAAAAGCTTTACCAACATCGAGTACAGGTACATGGTTTACATGTACACATACATGTGCATACCCTTCTTCTTGTGAATAATAATGTAATGTAGGCCAAAAGATAATTTAAAAAAAAAAAAAATATTTTTTTTTTTTTTTTTTTTTTTTTTTTTAAATTAATTTTTTTTAATGTCTGTATTTGTTTGTTGGAGTCAAATAAATAATAACAATAATAAAATATGCGCATATTTTTTTGGAGATGCATGCTATCGATGTGGAGTTTCGAGTTCGTATCAATGTTTTTACACACAATGATTTAGGGCCACCGTCATGACCGTATGCAATAGAAATATCCCGCCAACATACCTTGCAAACGCATGCTGATTTATCTTTTCTGGACGTTGTGACAAACTCAAACTGTAATACCAATTATTCCAACCATACTCTTATTAAATTCCATGATTTAATTGTCGCACTGATGGGTCTCAACCCGGCAAAAAGCGACCAAATGTGCTCACGATCGTCACTGAAAAGTACTCACATACGGTACACACAACCACACATCCACGAGATGCACACAAATGACACACCATTGAAAACTAGTTTTAGTCTGGTCCTCAAGTACTCCACTGCGCACACTGCATTGATGTCTATCAGGTGCTTGACTGCATTCTTATTAGACTTGTCACCAGTCCATCCATTATCGCGACATTTCGCCAGAAGTTTTCGGTCAAAAACGATACTTTACAAATTTTTTTTTCATTAGGTAGAAAATGGGAAATTCGTAATGTTTTAGTGGCAAATCGTATTTTCGTAATTTAACAAACAATTCGTAATAATTACGAAAAATTAGTAACAGTTGGCAGCTATGTAGTTCATGCAGGAAACTCATCATGCACCAATTGTAGCAGCTGACCTCAACCCAGGAAAATATGTTAGTGTGGTCTATGATGATGTTTGGTACATTGCTATTGTAGAAGATGTATCACAACTTCATGAGGATGTGTATGTCTGCTTCATGTACAGGACGGAATCAACAAATACTCTCTATTGGCTACAAAGAGAGGATAAATGTAACATTCTATTTGTTGATGTGTTGTGTTGCGTACCAACACCAGAACTTCTACATAGCGGTGGAAGGCAATACAAACTTAGTGAGCCAACCATCATGCAACTCATTCAACTTCATCAAAACTACATCACAAGGAATGCATAATTTCACCTGTGAAACTGTTAACAATTATATC
The DNA here is from genome assembly GCF_015706575.1 of Patiria miniata. Lineage (NCBI taxonomy): Eukaryota > Metazoa > Echinodermata > Asteroidea > Valvatida > Asterinidae > Patiria > Patiria miniata. The sequence goes on along the minus strand of NW_024037052.1, from coordinate 7,651,624 downwards.
AACTGTCTACATGTACAAATGTAAGCTAAGTTTCATACCCAACTTATTCTTTATGTACCGACTGCTGTTATTCTATGTACGTGTACTTGTATGTTACGGAACCAGCATCGTAAGATATAGACTCATTATAAAGCCCAGCTATCCACTGAAGACATTTAGACACCAACATGAAACTTTTCAGAGGACTTCACTAAGGACCAACCTCAAACATATGTGAAGCAAAATTTGGTGCGGAATGTCTGACGTTGGGTTTTGGGGGGGTCAAGTTATCGTAAAAATAAACAATTTGCTTTTTGCAAGGGCTATATCTCATTCAATGAAGTTAATATAAGTGTAAGATTTTACATGAAAGTAGTTTCAATTGGGGGCTATTACAGGCAAAAAATTTGGTGAAAAAAATATTTTCAATTTTTGACTTAGGGAGGAGATCAAAAGGATTTTTCCCGTTCCGACGCGAGCGAACGGGAGGAACGGGCCTATTGTTCCTAATCCCCCCGGGCGCCCGCGTTCGCCTGGGCCCCGTTCCGATCGCGGGATCACGCCCGAAATTGCCTAACAATAGCACAATGAAATGGTCACGCTGAGTGCCCACAGCGCGGTAGTACAATAGAACTGTGTGGTGACGACCGTGGATACTGGAACTGCACAAATAATATCCGAAGAATCATCGACCACACTGAAATTGACAAGGAGACTTTGGAAATACGTGTAATGGTTGCGATAAAATAATGTTTGTTGCTTTTTCATCTCTTGCAGGCGATGTATAGTTGAAGATGGATAGCGAATTATTTTGTTAAAATGTTCAACAAATTGAGAAGACGTCTCGGGAAGTAGAGTTACACGTACACGTTTTATAATTTTGTGTATTAAAGGGAAATGTGCAACAATTTACTCCCCGAACGTTGCTGTTTAGCCGGGAAACAAAAAGCTTGGTGGTGTGTGAGATAATTGCTACAGTAATGTCGGTATTGGACAAAAATAGAAGGGGATAAAAATTATTGGGGAACAACCTTGACGGAACTTTTTTTGTTTTCCTTCTCACGATTATGTAGGCCTAGATTATTTTTCTTTTCTTTCTAACGTTGGTGAGATTTTATTTGTTCAATGTGTCGTAACCCAAAACCATTTTCGGAGTGAATAATGATAAACCACCGTATTAAGAAGGCGCACATTAGTACATTTTGACGGCCGAAATATAGTTCTCTGCTAGTTTTATTTTCGTAGTATGATCATACCTTCACCATTATGTTATTTTGGTTACTTTTGTAAATTATTATTCTAACGTTGTTGGGAATTTTTTTGTTCGGTGCGTCGTATTAACCCAAAACCATTTTTGGAGTGAATAATGAAAAGCCACCGTAATGAAAAAAAGGCGCACATTAGTACATTCTGAGGGCCGAAATATATCAATATAATAATAATTATCGCGTTTTCAACATTTTTAACGATCACTATTGCTATTATCTGCTTTCAGTACACTTTTTTATACAACTCCTTAAAAAGATCAGCCCTGCGCCAGCTAAGTTTATGTTGAGTCACATGTATTTTGAAATTTGTAAGCTTATTATTGTAACGTTGGTAATTTTTTTTTCGTTCGATGTATCGTAACCCAAAACCATTTTCGGAGTGAATAATGATAAGCCACCGTATTAAGAAGGCGCACATTAGTACATTTTGACGGCCGAAATAGTTCTCTGCTAGTTTTATTTTCGTAGTATGATCATACCTTCACTATTATGTTATTTTGGTATGAGAACTTTTAGTGTAAATACATGTTCATAGTTCTCAGCTAGTTTAATTTTCTTTATATGATCTTATCTTAGCTATTTTGTTATTTTGGTATAAAGTCGAGAGGGACTTTTGTGTAAATACATATTTTTAAAAAATAAATCACTCAATTTTCTCACATCACAACTCAATCGCCTGATCTCATGATTTTTGTTTCAAACAAGCCGCCTAAAAATAATTGATTTATAAACTGTTTCGACCCATCATTTCAGTGGAACAAGTTTACAGTTGGGCCCAACAGTACAATTATCAACTACCCAACATAGAAGTTTATATTTCACGTCCGTTTGCATTGACCATTCATTATTGGGCCATCTAAAATATTCTTCCGACGTAGATCCGCCGTGAAAAATTGCTGTTTCGACCCATCATTTCAAGTGGAACAAGTTTACAGTTGGGCCCAACAGTACAATTATAAACTACCCAACATAGAAGTATATATTTCACGTCCGTTTACATTGACCATTCATTATTGGGCCATCTAAAATATTCTTCCGACGTAGATCCGCCGTGTAGAATTGCTGTCTCACCGTCCGACTCCCACTTACCTGTATTCTGTTCATGCGTTTACATCACCGTTTTTCACATACCTCTGCCGTTGCTGGCGGCCGTGCGCGCGGGAGAACGGGACATTAACATAACAAAGGACGCACACAATGAGACTTTTAATGAGCTCGGGTTCTTCGCTGGGCGCCTGGTAAGCCGGGCGTTCTGCCCCGGGAGAACGGGCCTATTGTTGGGTTGAGTTAATCCCCGTTCAGAACGGGAGGAACGCGGGCGCTCGCGTCGGAACGGGACAAATCCTTTTGATCTCCTCCCTTACACCCCCCCGAACATTGGTCCAGATGAGTTTTGGGCCATTTTGGGGCCCCTCTAACTTAAAAATGAAACAAGCTGCTTTCTTTCTGTTTAAATATTTAAAATCTACAGCAAAAAATAGCCCAGATTACCAAGTTTGAAATGTCTGGGGGGTATAGTTTTAAATATATGGCCCTTTAAACATTGAATTTCGTGACGTGACGCGCTTTTGGCCCCGCCCACCTCAAATTTCAAAATGCTGTTGCGCAAGAACGAAAAGTCGTAGAGACCCCAAATTTTCAGAATTTGCATTTCTCCTAAGTATCTTTCAGTACACCAAAAAAGAAAAAAATCCAAGAGGTGATGGTGTGCACCATTTGTTGAGTTGGCATGGAATGACCCTTTTATGCTATTCAGACTTTTGTCGAAATTTACAATAACTGCATTCCGTATTATACACCTTGTGACCTTTGACCTTGGCCTGACCTTGACCCAGGCCGCCAAAATTGGGCACCCCCCTCTAAAATGACTTCTTGGGACCTATACAGTAAGTGTACCAAATTTGGCGCTTTAATCCGGTGGGGCACGATGTTTTCCTTAAGCCACTGGACTATATATACAATCACATGCTGGGGGTTGTATGCAAGCTAGGCAAGGCAGCGTAAACGAGCAGCACAGAGCCTGATCTTGCACAGGAAATTTCTCTTTTTGCATTGCCAAAACACCTTCACGTGGCGATTTGTTTTATCCACTTCACCAGGCATTAAGAACATTCTGCCGAGTTGTAAGACAAGGACGATTAAAAATATAGTGAATTGCCTATAGTGAATTGCGCCCCCACTTGCCAAGTTAATGTGGTGTAATTCAACGATGACCATTTGCGAGTTGGGAACAATAGTTATCATACATGTACATGTAAATATCCTCACCATTTCTGGTATTCTTTTTGGCTGTTTTGGCAACTGGCCGAAAACAGCCTTTGTTTTCGTTAAAGTTTTTGGCTTTTTCGCAATTTGCGAAAAAGCCTTTATTTGTTCTGATTTTTTGTGGCTTTTTTGCAATTTAATAATAACCGTATTTATAAATTGCCTTTTCCAATGGATGCAAAGCGCTAGGGGAGGGTGCAACCAAATTACCAAAACCAAAATGTGATTGTCCAAAAAAGAGCATAAAAATACATGTCTAACAACAGAATCAAATACAAATTAGAAGGTACGATTGAACAGATGTGTTTTTAAGAGTCCCTTAAACTGCTCTACAGATGAAGCGCTCCGGACAGTAATGGGGAGAGAGTTCCAGCTAAGGGGACCAGCGATGGAGAATGCACGGTCTCCAAACTTTCTGGAGGATCGAGGTACCACAAGATTGGATTGTGATCGAAGACCTTCACGTTTGGGTTTGCTGAAATCGATTGTGTCCGAAATGTATGGTGGGGAAGTGTTGGATACAGTTTTGTACATGTTCAGCGCCATCTTAAAAGTGATCCGCTGGTTGACTGGAAGCCAATGGAGATCCAGGAGCAGAGGTGTGGCAGGGAAATACTTCGGCTTCATATGGATCAGTCGAGCAGCCTTGTTTTGGAGTTTTTGTAGACGGTTGAGATCGTGTTGCTTTAGTCCGCTGAGAAGAGAGTTGCAGTAGTCACGGCGTGAGAGTACCAGTGCAGGTGTCGTAGTCCAGGTATTTGCGGATCATTGTGATGTTGCGTATGTGATAGTTAATGGACCTGCACAGACCAGTGACATGTTGACTCATTGACATGGAGTTGTCAAAGGTTACTCCCAAGTTCCGAACAGATGAGATAGGATTGATGGTTGTGTTGCCTATCGTGAGGGTTAGTAGCTGAAGACGTTTGGAATGATATGGCGACGATGCTATGAAAAACTCTGTTTTGTTTTCATTCAGCATGAGTTTGTTTGCAAGCATCCAGGTTTGAACATCCTGAATGCAGTTGGATAGCCTAAACAAGCAGCACTCAGCATCACACGGAGTAGATTTGAATGTCATCAGCATTCATGTGGTAACTTACTCCATGCCGATGAAGGATGTCCCCAATAGGAGTAATGTACATGATGAAAGCACATGGACCGATAACAGATCCTTGAGGGACACCAAACTCAAGGTGATGGACATCGGAGTTGGCACCTGCAGCATGAACCCAATGTGTTCTTCCTGTGAAGTAGGACGAGAACCACTGAAGGGCTGTTCCAGTGATTCCAAATCGATCACGAAAGCGTTGCAGCATGATATCGTGGTCAAGAGTATCAAAAGCAGCAGAGAGGTCGAGCATTACTAAGAAAACAGCTCTGCTGTTGTCCATTGTACGGAGGATGTCATTGTGTACCCTGAGCAGAGCCGTCTCGGTGCTGTGACCAACTCTGTATGCTGACTGCAACGGATCCAGTAGCTTGTGATCGTCCAGGTACTGAGTGAGTTGGGAGCAGACTACTGTTTCAATGACTTTGGACAGGTAGCGGATGTTAGAAACTGGGCGATAATTCTTAAGATCCTCTTTATCCAGTGAAGGCTTTTTCAAGATTGGTGTTACTATTGCATCCCCCAGACTCTGGAAAGACACCTGATTGTAAGGATGCATTAACAAACTCAGTCAACTTGGGAAGAAAGGTCATAATGTGACGCTTGAGTAACGATGTGGGAATAGGATCCAGTTGGCACGATTTATTGGTAGATCGCTGAACTATCTTCAAGAGTTTTTCAGAAGTGACAGGATGAAAATCAGACAACTGGCAATCTGGAGACGGCGAGGTAACAGGCAGTTGCTCGTCGACATGGTGATCGGCAATAAACAAACGAATGTTCTTTACCTTCTCCGTAAAACCTTGACTAAATTGGTTGGCCAGCGCAGTTGGTGAGATTGAAACAGTAGGTACTTGTGGGATGCTGCCAATCAATTCATTGATGGTACGGAAGACGATTTTAGGATTTGTGTTAGTCAAGCATTCCTTGTAGAAACTGCATCTAACAGAAGCAAGAGTTTCAGAGACGGTGCACTTGGCCGCATCAAAGGCAAATTTGTCAGCGTTAGAGCTTGACTTACGCCATTTGCGTTCAGCTCGGCGACGCTCACGTCTTGCCTCATGTTATACCAAGCGTCTGTGGCGCTTGGTCTTAGAGCAGGATGACGTAGGTGCGTGTACGTCGAGAACTGTGATGATGGCATTATCAATATCGTTAAAGAATTTGTCAACAGTTCCATCATGATACACATGCTGAAGGTGATCGGACAGATCATTTGCAAATGTTGTGTGATCTATCTTGCCATAGTTGCGGGATGAAGATGAAGTGATAACCACTTTCGGTTTAGTGAGATTAACTTTACAAGAAACCACAGCGTGATCAAACATTTCGTTCATGTCGACCTTGTGATTGATCAATAATCCATCTTCATTGATTCTGGTCACCAGCCAGTCTAGAGTGTGTCCTTGTGCATGCGTAGGCTCAGTAACATGTTGTTTCAGTCCTGAAGCAGAGAGAATGGCAGACATCTGGGCCACATCCGGTTTCTCAGGACAGTCTGCATGGAGGTTGAAATCACCGAGCAGCAAAAGTTTCCCGGGCAAAACATTCAGGCAATCAACAAAGTTTTCGAAGTCAGCCAGGAATGTCGACGTTCTTAGTTGATTTTTACAGAGGGTGGTGGCCTGTATATAATGGGGAAGTGCAAACTGTGATTTACGTTGGACACGATTGCATACTCGAATGCGCTGGTTTCGAAATGAATATCAGAAATCAGTTTTAGGTTCAATTGAGTTTTGTATAGTATTCCAATGCCCCCATGCTTGTCGTCTGGTCGTGGGACATTGATAAATGTATAGCCAGGTAGAGTTATCTCATTCATCACCACATGATCATCTATGCTAAGCCAAGTCTCAGTAAGGACCATAATATCGATGGCATGGCTCAGCATGTAGTCGCATAGTCTTGTTGCAGATTGAGTGAGCGTTCCAATGGGCAACATGATGGTAAGTACACTGTGGATCCGCGATTGTGGTTAGTCTATCATTGTTGGGGACTAAATGAGACTCACGGTGGATATGACATCCACCTCGCCGACTTCTGCAGTGAAATACGCCCAAGGTCTTGAGATTATTGGTTACATCCAATGGAAGCCGTGTTGTTTTGTGCTTTAGTGCAAGTAGCTCGCTCTTTGTGTACTGTTTAGGGTTGAACTGGTTTTTCATTGTGAGTTGATCAGCAAAAACACTTCCATTCAGGATGCTTGAAGTAAAGACATTGTCATTGTAATCAGTTATTGTCACGCAATTGGTAGGACAGCCAGTGCAGTGGCTATAGCAAAGCCACATTAGCACAGCACTTACAGTTCGAAGACCAACATGAGTTGCAAACATCTTGGAAATACTCCTTGAAGACTCAAGTGCAGCAATTCAGAGTTTGGCCAGTATATTGACACCATAGTAGGTGGTGGATGATCTCAAGAAGGATGCCCAACCAAACTTGGAAATGGCACGAAAAAGGAAAATAAGGCAAACATTTTATAGCAAAATTCACGGAGTGGCAGCAGCTAGAACAGCGCACTCTATAATTTGCAAAAAAAACCTTCGTTTTTGTGCTGATTTTTTTTTATTTTTGGCTTTTTCGCAATTTGCGAAAAAGCCTTTCTTTTTGTTCTTTTTTTGGGAGGGCTTTTTCGCAAATTCCTTTCTTTTTGTTCTGATATTGCGAAAAAGCCTTTGTTTTTGTGCTGTTACAAATGATGGACTTTACCTTTAACAAATGACCCGCACATTAACACACTTTTCAGAAATTCCTTAAAAAACCTCATTGTGACGATATGAGAACGTCACATAAATGTACATCACTTTATACCACGCTTCAACGCAATGAATCAAACTTACAGTTCTCTAGAAATGGGATATTGAAATATGCACACTTTAACCCTAACTCCCTAGGCCTTTTTGCTAGGATGTAGCCTCAGTCCTGCAAAATCCTCCAATTGGTCTCATGGAAAAATAACATGTAGCCTCAATCCTGCAAATTCCTCCGTTATTTCTTGAATATGGTCCATGGAGGGGTGACCACTGCCTGAATCCTGCAAAATCCTCCGGCTATGACTGTCAATAGGCTGAGGCTGAGGCAGTGACATCCTGGAGCAGTGTGGAGGATGTCAAGTATAATCAAGGACTAAATTTATGCACGACTGAGCATAAACAACACAAGGTCCGGCCTATGGCCTTGAAACAGTGCGTACTCCGAAATCAGCAACGCACTTTTGCCATGTAACCTCAATCCTGCAAATTCCTCCAGTCTACTTCACTCTACTTACCTGTAGAGCAATACTACTTATGCATATTCCCCCTACCGGCAGGTATTTTCCGCTAAGAGTTATATACAATAGCGCCCTCTGGCGCCCTACCCATAATACCCCGCGGCATGCGTGCCTCGTGAGCGTCCTCTTTTCTCTTAGTGGCAGGTCGGGTAGGACGTGCGTTAAATAGCTCGCTGTTTGCCTCGTCATTTACTACCCTTTTTTGCGTTTAAGAGAAGTATTTAATAAAAAGAGTTAGTTATCATCAGTTTGTAGAGTTTCATCATCTTCTTGGTTTTATTTATTTCATAAATATGAACCGTTTGGGGAGGGCCGATCTGTCACAAACCGGGGAGAATTCCTCTCCCACGGGACGGACCGAGTTCTCGGGGGACTCTGCCGTTAACGCTACGACGTTACCGCGGCAGCAGTCTCTCGTTCGGCACCCTCAGCCACAGTCGGCTGGGGGAGTTGACAGTTCCGCCGATCAGTTAAGGGGACCTCGGTCACCTTCTCCGGTCAACTCAGGCGGAACACCCAGACTAAAGGCACACTCCGGCAAGGTTCCTCCAAAACATATCTCCTGTGCCGGAGCAAAGCCTAAGAAGGGCCGTCAGGGCAAGCGTGGCTCGGCAACGAGCGCCGCTGTGGCACCTGGCCCTCCCCCGATCACGGGGCAGCTCGAGGGGACTAGCCGTCACACTTCGGTGGGCTCTAGTCACCCATGTCCTCCCGACACAGTGCCGAACACCACTGGTTGTCGGGATGGGCTATTACACGGGCTACCGGTCCGTCCAGCGCTCACTCAGCCCACGGGGCCTGAGGCGCTGTCAGCCGGGTGCATTATAAGTGACGCGGAGCCGGTCGCCCGGGGGGATCCCGGACCGACGGCCCCCGGATGAGGGACTACTCATCATCGGATTTTTTCTGTTGTTTGGGGGTCCCGGTGTCCCAGGTGTCTTCCGATTTTTCCTCGGACACACCTCGGGGCCGTTCTTCTAAGAAAAAGAACAAGAAGAAGAAGGCTGCACGTCGATCGCGCCATTCTTCTTCGGGTTCTGACGACTCCTCTGACCGGTCCCGCCGGGGCAAACGCTCCCGGGGGGAGGACACAGTTTCTAGAGCAGATTTCCTACAGGCTTTTCAGTCGATTTCAGATACGCTATCGGCTATGTCTGCAGGCCGTCGGGCGGGCCCTATTGGGTCAATTCCCTCCTCGGGAAACGGGCAATTCACCTGCTCCCTCCGGGGGAGACACGGTCGGGCTTCATGTCGACCTTCTTCCTGGTACCCAAGAAGGAGACCGGCATGTGGCGCTTTCGCAAGACGTTTTCGCATGGATACGCTCAACATCAACATCATCTGGTGCCGACCACTCCTTGGCTGGTACCGCACCTCCGTTGGTGGCTCGACAGTGCCGACCTCACGGAGGGGCGCGCGTTTCACAATCCCAAGCCGTCAGTGACCATCACGACAGACGCGTCACTTTTTGGCTGGGGGGCCACCCTCCACCCGCGCCAAGTAGCGGGTCGGTGGGGGCCCGAAGATTGCTCAAAGCACATAAACGTGCTGGAGATGTTGGCAGTCATCAATGCTCTCCAACGTTTTCAAGCATCAGTGACAAACCAGGTAGTCAACATTCGATGCGACAATGCCACAGTAGTGGCCTACATCAATCGACAAGGAGGCACGCAATCCGCCCAACTATGCGCGCTCACATGGAATCTCTTCCATTGGTGTATGAGCCACAGAGTAACACTCTTGGCAAGTCATCTCCCAGGAGAGGAGAATGTCAGGGGGTGAGTCGTTCCGTCGGAATGGACGCTGTGTCCGCAGGTTGTCCAGTCACTTTTTCTTCTGATCGATCGGCCTCATGTCGACCTGTTTGCCTCTCGAAACAACCACCAGTTACCGGTATACTGCGCAAGATACAACGACCCTTGCGTGTGGCAGACAGATGCACTGGCGATACGGTGGGACAGGCTACTTGCGTACGCTTTTCCCCCGTTCTCCCTCATACCTCGAATACTGACCAAAGTGGAACAGGAGGACTGCAAGATCCTCCTCATAGCTCCGTTTTGGCCACGCCAACCGTGGTTCCCGAGACTCACCAAGCTCTTGGTTCACCGCCCGGTGATTCTTCCGCAGAGGGCGTACATACTGTTCCAGCCCAGCTCGGGTTTTCTTCACCAGGCCCCGGAGGATCTCCACCTGACGTGCTGGGTATTATCACGCAATCCCTCCGCTTGGCAGGCCTTTCTGAACGAGCTGCGGCCATTGCAGCCTGCAGCCGACGGGAATCTACCAGGAAAATTTATAACAGTAGATTACACCATTTTTACAAATGGTGTAGAGCCAGGTCTCTGCGTCCCTCCGATACTTCTATAGGAGAGGTTGCAGACTTCCTGGTAGGCCTCTTTGAAAGTGATTTTGCTACAGCCACAGTTAAAAATTATCGTTCGGCTATAGCGGCTATTCATGGAGGATTCTCTGACGGTTCCTCGGTGTCAGATAATCAGAGTCTTAGCCAACTTGTCAAGGGGATGTTTGTGTCGCGCCCCCCGACACATAGGCTATTACCATCGTGGGATCTCTTTGCCGTTTTATCAACCTTATCGAGACCCCCATTTGAACCAATGGGCAGCTCAACCTTGTTGCAGCTGTCGGTTAAAATGTCATTTCTATTAGCAGTGGCTACGTCTAGACGACATAGCGAGCTGCATTCGCTTACGGTGGAGACAGGTCATATCCGGTGGGAACCAGGGGGTGTACGCCTGGTTCCTAAAACAAGTTTTCTGACTAAAAATCAGTCGGAATCATTTTCACCTCCTGACATTTTTGTGCTGGACATCAAATCCTTTTCGTCTGTCTCTCGTTACAAACTTGATAGAACTAAAATGCTCCGAAGCGGCCATTCACAGCTGTTTATAACAACGACTCCACCATACCGACCAGCCTCGCGTGATACGATTTCCCGCTGGTTGGTTACGGCCATCAAATCAGCAGTAGACTCACCAACAACAGATTCCGTTGGGTCAGTCCATGCACATGAGGTCAGGGCGACTTCTACTTCCTGGGCCTTTTTTAAGGGTGTTTCTGTTAAAGATATCACACAGGCAGCGTGTTGGAAGACCCCCAACACCTTCACGGAGTGAAGGATGTCCTCCAGACGGAAGGCAGAGCCGGGAGAATGGTGCTGAAGGCGGCGAGCCGAGCATCATCGTGTCCACAGGATCCTCTCCTACCCGGGACTTCCCTAGAATAGGTGAGTCTCCTCATCCTGACTATTTACATTCATACATTACATTGTATTGGGTCAGTTAACATGTGAAGGTAATTAATATCCGTAACATGTAGATTTCTTGGTTTTTCCCCTGTCCGCCTTTGGACGGAACAGTTGGAGCCATCTGGGGTTACATTTCCATGTTTCGTGCCCCTGTGCAATAGCATCTCGCATGACCCACCTCCTTGACGGTGCTAGTCTATGCATAAGTAGTATTGCTCTACAGGTAAGTAGAGTGAAGTAGACCCCCCCCCCCCCACAGAAGTGTGGTTGGGGTCTACGAACGAATACTTACCTGTAGAGCATCCCTCCCCCCTACCCCACTCTTCTCGATGCCTTGGGTACTTTGTTGTATTCCGACTTAGCGCTCGAGAAAAGAGGACGCTCACGAGGCACGCATGCCGCGGGGTATTATGGGTAGGGCGCCAGAGGGCGCTATTGTATTTAACTCTTAGCGGAAAATACCTGCCGGTAGGGGGAATATGCATAAGTAGTATTGCTCTACAGGTAAGTATTCGTTCGTAGACCCAACCACACTTCTGTGGGGGGGGGGGAGGAATTTGCAAAAAGGATTTTGGAGGATTCAGGGCGGTTAGGGTTAATGAGATGACTTCACATGATGTATGATGACGTCACTCGTAGGCGCAGGAAATCACAGTGGTTTATTTACACAAGTTGGGTTTCATTGGAATTTCACTTTAGTACTGAACAAGGAGCGGCAAAAATAAAACATGTACAGGGTTAGAACAAAAAAAATGTCTCTGGATAGATCCTTGTCTCCAACAAAATCAGGGAGGGTTAATATTTTTTTCTCTTCGGCCAAAATATGGTCTAGACATTGCCTTTCTTTGTTACCACATTAAAAAACACTAGCAACATAATGTTTATTATGAATACCCTGGCAACAATGGGCCCCTGACAATGAAAGAAATAAAAGGAATAACAACACACAGTATTTATTAAATTTAATGACATTTATTGAAGTGCAAATATAAATCAAATTAGGTTTTGCCCTTCACCGACATATAAACACTGTGTTACCCCCCGAGAAAAAGTTGGAAAAATCACTCGGGTGGGACTCGAACCCACGACCTCCTGCTTTCTAGTGCAGACGTCTTACAACTGGACCATCGAGCTAACGCGATCAGATGGCTGGTTCGAATCTCATGTACATAGCAGCGGGTACCACATGACCTATTCATAATATGGAATTTTTTCGTCGGGGTGATTTAAGTCAAATTAGGTTTTGCCCTTCACCGACGTATAAACACTGTATACTCAGAAATATAGTTCAATAAATGTAGCTCCATTGAATTACTATACCCTCTTCTGTAATGTTCCTTTTATTTCTTGCATTATCCAGATCGAGGCCTATTGTCACCATGATGTTTGTACTTGCATACTGTTTTTTAAGCTGTTTCGGTATAGCAGCATTCAAACTCTGAATTGACGTCATCATGACGTCATCATCTGATTTTTTATGAATTTTTCAAATTTTAATATTTTTTCAAATTTTGCAAAAATTATATAAAATACAGTTTGATCGACTTCAAACCTGGCACATACTTAAACAACCATCTAAAGATGTATGCCAGATCATGACGTTATCATGATGTCATCACGTGTCACATGACGTCATTCTAAAAGTGCATACTTTAAGGCCCTATATCTACAGAACCGGAGGTCTAATTGGGTTCAAACTTGGTATGCAAGTATTCCGGGACGTGTTATAGACAAAAATTGCAGTGATGTCACGATGACGTCATCATTTGATTTTGTATAAATTATGCAATTTTTGGACCTTTTACTCAAATCTCATCAATGGAACATGGAAATTTCAAAATTCTTTTTGTAACATGTTTGTCAGGTGAAAGATAGATGCAGAAAATTTCATAAAATGTGTGACGTCATCATGACATCATCAAAAACGTGATTTTGTGATTCACATATGGGTATGTCCGATCGTTAAAAAACTTGGTGGGTATGTAGGTATATAATAAAAGCATTCAAAATCTGAAGTGACGTCATCATGACGTCATGGTCTGATTTTTTATGAATTTTTCAAATTTTAATATTTTCTTCACATTTTGCAAAAATTATATAAAATACGCTCCGATCGACGTCAGAGAACCAGATGTCCGATTGGGTTCAATGTCGGTATGCAGATATTCCAGGAAGTGTTATAGACAAAAATTGCAGTGACGTCACGATGATGTCATCATGTGATTTTATATGAATTATTCAATTTTTGGACCTTTTACTCATATCTCATCAATGGAACGTGGTTAATTCAAAATTCTTTTTTTGCAAAAGGTTTGCTAGGTCGTAGATAGATACAGACAATTTCAAAAAATGTGTGCCGTCATCATGACGTCATAAAAAATGTTGTTTTTTTTACATAGGATGAACACTTTTTCTATAGAATACGCATGTACATGTACATTTTTATTCGACCTGGATGAAACTCCTTTACGGCAGTCATTAATAAAACGGTTGAAACAGCTCAGTGTTTGTCCACAAACACATTTCTAGTTTCTCTTTTTTTCTCTATACTCGCTATAGTCAATTTTCTGTTTTCAAGTTTGTGTTTTTATGTGCAAAACCGAGAAGTAGAGTTTCATGCTGGCATGATTGAATAAATAAATTGAAATTGAAATTGAAATGCTGCAGTCTTACGTCCCCGTGGTGAATGTTGATAAGACGATCAGATGCAGTTTCAAGAGTCACGAGTATTACTTTGCAGTAACTAATATATTGATCAGCCCTGTAAAAAGACTAGGGCCAGATCATTGAATTCACCCCTGACCTGCATTCTGATGGTAAGCTAGTGCAGTAGTACAGTATATGTATGCTTGAAATAGCCTATGCCGGCCAAATCACGACTGCCCTGGCCAAATCACAATTTGCATGCCTCAAATTCTTCGTTTCTAGAGGTTATTGTGGACGATGGATTTGAGGGTTTGTAAAAAAGAAGGGTGGAAGCTGTGCATGGGACTGTGAGCTTGTATGTCTGTGAACTTTGGATGAAATTTGGCATTATAATATCGCTCTATTTTTGCACGGAGCGAAGGCATCGCTTTTTGTAATGCCTGGCTTTGGAATACAGTACATTGACTGCTTGTGGGGATATATTCACTAGCTTTGGAAGCCCCCCCCCCCCCATAGAAACTATTGATTTAACCCTGTACAATTGAACAGACAATCAAAAAATTATGACGAAACAGATTATGAAAGATAAAAAAATTCAGGTTTGCCCATACATTATTTATATACGTTATTTTTAAATGTGTGCAGCCGTGCAAGCTACGTTGGCCTTACGCTTAAACCTGTAAATTCCGGATCGAGTTCGAAGTCCAGGTGGGCGGTGACGGTTGGTTTTCTTTTTGAATATTTGTTTTTTCGCAGTGGGATCCTCTTTCCAATCACAAAATACCTTTTTTGTTGCTTGACTGGTTTCACCATGGTATTTTCTTTCTTTGTTTAACTCATGAAATATAACAAATGAATCGAATCACATGATGACGTCATCACAATGAGATTTGGCAATGAACGTTAACATGTAACATGTGGTCTTGGTTAGGTTCACGTTTGGGCTTGATCGGAACCAAAAAAATGTATAATTTGCAAAAAGTAAGAAAACTTGTAAATTTAATTAAAAAAAAAAAAATCAGCTCATGACGTCATTATGACGTAATTTCAGATTTTGCATGACAATATCAACATCTTACCGTTTGCCAAGTTTCCTGACGATCTAACCTTGGCTTGTATGTGTTGTGAAAAATGGCATCTTTGATGACGTCACCATGACGTCACACATTTATTATTTTTTTGTGCAAGTAGGTATGACCCCACCAACATAATACAAAGCGGAAAAGCATTGTTTTTGTTCTGATTTTTTTCTTTCTTTTTCTTTTTGTTCCACCCCAAAGCCCATAGACATTGTACATGTTTTAAACCGCGGCATTTTGAACCTTAAACAAACTCTTATTCTAATGCAACCTAACCTATGTAAAGACCCCATAGTGAGTATGTGTCCCGAAGAGTGACGTCATGAGTACGTCATCATGGGTCACGTGACGTCATCTTCAATATGCAAACTTTAACACCCTATATCTAGAGAAATGTAAGTCCGAATGAGTTGAAACTCAGTATGTAGGTAGACCGGGATGTGTTATAGATGAACATTGAAATGATGTCATCATGACCCAAATTTGTTGCAGACCAAGACAACATTAACATATTTTCATTTTCTAGAACAAACTTTCATTCGGGTGGCATTATAATCAGATTTGTATTGCAATTTGTATAGTTTTCCAAGCCACATAGACTTTGTATACGAAGCAGTGTTTTGGAACGTATGCATGTACATGATATGATGTACATGTATACATGTACATGTACATGTTGTGCGTAGAATAATTGCGCGGGTCATTTGTCAACGTAAAGCAGTATTCTCCGCATTTTCATGTGCCCTGTACATATGCCATATGTACGTTTCGAATGTATGTGTGTATGTTGTGTGGGTGAAAGTGATCGAGTGCTAGTGTTTTCACAAGGCCGATGAAGTTGAATTATAATTTTGCAGTTTTCAATGCACGTGAAGTGCCCAGTTTGCCGGTATGTTAAGTACATACGTATGTGACTGACGCGTGAAAGTTTTTAATGCGCGCATAATGATCTGCCTTGCTTCATGTGTAAATGTCGCAAACAATTGGGTCGGGTCTCGGGTATGGTGATATAGTCTGTGTTCAAGGCTGACGACGTTGAATTCTAACTCAATTGAGAGCATACAGCCAATTCGCATGCATACAATTTGGTTGCGTCATGATTGAATTTCACACTGTGACAGCTAGTCTTATTTCAAGCCTTGTAATTACAATTGTCAAAGCTGTTGCAAAAAGTGTTTTTGTTTAACAAAATAATAATTGCAATTGTGTTATTGAAACTTCACACAATCATATTTAATCGATTGAGTATGTGCTCAGATGATTAGTCTCATTTCAAGGCTAACCATTTTGCATTGCATTCAATTCAGTTTATCTACGAAGTGAATTTCTTTAGGTAATTGGGAACATTACATATTGAAACTTCAATACTAAATTCAAAATTCAGCAAAATTTGACATAAAATGCATTTTCAACTTTGTGAGTAAAATTGGTTTTAAATTTTAGAAAATATTTACATAATTTACATTTACAGTAATATAAAAAAAATATTATACAGAAAAGCCATACCGGTATGTTCTGTTCTTGAACAGACATACCTCTAGTTCCAAAATGCATTTGTGGATCTAAAGTAGTCTTCCCTGAATCCTGATGACACCCGGTTTTGTATTTTGGAAAAGTTTTTCAAGGCGCAAAATGCGATTTTCTTCTGCGAGTCACGTGTCAGCATAGTCAAAATTCACCTCACCCCCATTTCGGGACCAGGCGTATAGACGTGCATTAAGGAGTATTGCGCAATCGCGTATTTTTCGCCCCCCAAACGTCAAATTTGCGGTGGCAAAATCATGCAGACTGACTACGACTTGGCTATTTGTTCCGAATGGGGCACAACAAACAACGTACAAGGAAACTGTGCTCAAGTAGGAATGATGAAAAGTGCCCTGAACTTCACACTGGCTTGAACAGAACAAAAACAAAGACTTTTCTGCAAATATGCAAACATACTTACATCGCCACCCACAGATGGTCCTAGAAGAAATTTGTGATCATGCATTTTTTCCCCCATAGGTTTTGTACCTGTTTTTCTTCAAACCTTATACTTTGGCACTTCCGTATGTCTGATTGACTTTACACTTGGCAGACACTTAGACCAGCAACCAAAGATGGTCCCTGATGATTTTGGTAACGATGACGTCATGTGTCACGTGACGGATATTAAATGTGCATTTTGCAAATCGCTAAATCGCTTCTGAAGTACAAGTCTGATTGCGTGGAAACGTGATTGGTACCCATAGTGAGTTGTGTTATAAATGAAAATTCAAGTAATGTCATCATCAAATGTCATGTGACATCCCTTATAGGGGCATTTTTTTCTATTATAGGCCTATATCTACAAAACTATATGTTACATTTCATGCATTTGGTTGTAACTGCATGTACATGTACGTATATGCTGTTACAGATGACATCTGTAGTGACGTCACTAGTTGTTCATCACGTGCACAGCAAAGTATTTCAAATATCCGAAACAGCTTGTGTTTGTCCACACACATTTCTAGTTAGGTGTTGGGCCTTGAGCCCAACACCTGTTGTTATTGTACGAATTTACTATTATTAGGTTTTGGGCTTTAGCCCAAAACCTATTGTTTTTGCTAGGGTTTTTAGTTTTTTTTTTTCTTCTATACGCATTCCTTCTCCAGAACTGTGTGTCAAAATGAAAACATATATGAACTTCAATTGTCAATACATGAATGCACAACCTACCGCAGATGTGTTTTTTTGCAATTACATAATCATGACGTCATCACGGGTCACGTGACGTCACTTCAAAGTTTAATAAATTTAATCTTTGAAATTTCATATAAAATCAACCGTGAGAGACCGGAACCTGAAATTTGCGGGAATCGACATGGTAATACATGATCTTCATTTTATCTTGTGCGCGCAAAATCACGTGACCCTTCCTTCCGGTCGGAACCGGAAGTGCCTAATAATTTTAAAGTGGAAAAAGATATGAACTTGCTTTTAACGATTGAAGTGTCTGCCTGGATTGACCTTTCAAAAAAAATAATGGGTGACGCCATGAAGTGTTGGAGCGCCCTCTAGCGACAGGTTAAAAAACGTCAAAAACGCATTTTCACTTGATGTCTGTGGCGAAGTTTGTGGTAATCGCTTCAAAATTAATGTACATGATGACCTTAATGCAGACAGCACCTGTGCGCGAAAAAAAATGATTACGTCATCAGACCGGAAGCTACAATAAAAAGACCTTTAAACCTTCAAAAATTGCTAGAAAATATACCGTGATAGATATAATCAAGATTTGGCTGTATATAGCACAGTTAAAATAGCTCTTGAACTTTCTGGTGATGACGTCATAATGACGTCATCCAGTATCGTGTTACAAGCAATCAAAGATTTCTAGAGTTAATCTTTGAAAATCAATATAAAATCAACTGCTACAGATTTGATTTTGTTTTTTATGGCAATCAATACAATATTGCAGGATCCTCAGTTTTGGTATTAAGTGCAAAATCACTTGACCCTTCCTTCCGGTCGAAACCGGAAGTGCCTTATTATTTGAAATTGGCAGAAGATGCGAACTTGCTTTCAATGATGTGAGTGTCTGTCTAGGCTGTACTACAGCAATATATTACAGGTGACGTCATAAAATGTCAGAGCGCCCTCTAGCAGCAGGTTAAAAAACATCAAAAATGCATTATCACTCGTTCTATAAATGGTTCCTAAAAGGAGCGAAGGTCACTCTGCCTGGGAGATTTCAAGCATAATATTTGGTTGCTAAATTTAATCTGTCGGCCAACAAAAGTATTATCATAATGACGTACCTGAAATGTTAACTTGTTTTAAAATATATGTTGAAATGTGAAAATCCGTGAATAAATGGCTGAGAACGATCTTTTACTGTTATGCTTGCATAAAACCGCAATTCGCCAGAAAGTATAGTTCCAGAAAGCAGTGTGGCGAACAGGTGGTATTTCATTTAACCACAAGTCACTATCTAGCTGGGACTGTGGAGCAGGGAGGGGAGTTTGGTTTACTTGCTCCCCAGGGGCTTTCAACAGTGTGAAACTAGCCACTTTCTTAAGAGGGCTGGTTTTGTCATGCAAAGTTTGCGGTAATCCATGGCCCAACACCGTGTTGTTGTTTCTACAACCTCTAGTTTTTTTTATTATTCTTCTAGACACATTCTTCTCTGGAACTGTTTGTCAAACTGAAAACATATATGAACTTCAATTGTCAATACATGAATGCACAACCCACTGAACATGTGCTTTTTTGCAATTACGTCATCATGACGTCATCATGGGTCACGTGACGTCACTTCAAAAGATAATCAATTTAATATTTGAAATTCAATTTAAAATCAACTGTGAGAGACCGGAACTTGAATTTTGCGGGAATCGACATGAAAATGTATGATCTTCATTTTATCTTGTGTGCGTCAAATCACGTGACCCTTCCTTCCGGTCGAAACCGGAAGTGCCTAATAATTTGAAAGTGGAAAAAGATATGAACTTGCTTTCAACGATGTTAGCCTGTGGGTGGGTTGATCTTTCCAAAAATATGATTGGTGATGCCATCAAGTGTTCGAGCGCCCTCTAGCGGCAGGTTAAAAAATGTCAAAAATGCAGTTTCAGTTGATGTCTGTGGCGAAATTTGCGGTAATCGCTTCAAAATTAATATACATGATCACCTTTATGCAGACAAGACCTGTGCGTGAAAAAAAATTGATTACGTAATCAGACCGGAAGTTACAAAGAAAAGACCTCTTTTACTTTGAAAATTGCTAAAAAATCAACCGTTAGAGATATAATCAAGTTTTGGGCTTTAAATGGCACTTTAATAATAGGTCTAAAACTTCCCAAAGTTTTGTTTCAATAAGTAACTTGGAGATGCCCTGCAGGCCCCTTGAAATTTGAAGTTGAAACCCTCATTTAATGCCACGTACATTGTGTGTACAGCAAATGGGATGATTGCGTACAAAGGGAAATTCCCGAAAAACAGTGTGTTATGATTGCGTACAAAAGGGAATTCCCTGTGTTGCTTTTTGAGTGTCTGGTTTTACGACTGTTGTATGTTAACTATTGAGCTTCATGTAACGGCTGTTTGATGAACCAATGTATCTTAAGTATTTACCAGTGTTTTGTACACGTTTATATGACAACTTCTTAACGCAAGCACATTTTTTACTTCTGATGACGTCATATGATGCTAAAAAATTGGGCTGGCAAATTGCCCAATTGGGCGCTTTGTTTTAATTGGGCGCTTTTTTTCTAAAAACAGGCGCATTAGGGTAAAAAGGATATGGCGAGCAATATTTTGTATTGTGTCAATGGTGTGCGACCTTTACTTTTAGATATTAAGGGTTTATGTGTACTTGATCAGTTTACAGTACACTATACGCGCGTGCAGATCATCACCTGACTCTTTTTAACTATCCTCTGTATAATTACTACATGCGCTGTTTTTCAACCCTCAACATCAACATCAACAATAACATTAACATCAACAATCAATGTCAACATCAACAACGGCCCAACACCGTGTGGTTGTTCCTACAACCTCTAGTTATTTTTATACTTATTATTATTTCTATTATTTGATTTACGGCTAGAGGTCGCCCTTTGGATGATGACGTCATCATGCCATTGTTTGGCACTCCTCACTTAACACTTCTTTACTTTAATTTGTTTGTCTGTTGAAAAATTGCTTCCATTTTCAAGTTATATTCAAGTGTTCATTGCACTTTCGGTAACACTGGATGTAAAGGTCAAGCGGTTTTGTGCCTGGAAAAAAAAGAAATTTTGTCCAAACCACCATCTTCCACCTCACAAAAAAATTAAAAAGATATACATGTTGCTCAAACTATTTTATCAAATTTTACCCTTCAAATGCAATTTGATACCTTGTGACGTCATAATTTTTTTAACATCTTTGGACGGGGTTCAAGTTCATACCAAGTTTAATCATAATCATTTAAATTGTTTGGAAGAAACTTGATTCGGTTTGATTTGGAAAAAAAACAAACCGTTACTCTTTCATTGTGAATCATTATGTTGTAATTAATTAGCAATATGTCTACTGTCCGACAGGTGAATCCATTTGGACTTCAGTTTAGTCTCCAAGCCCAAGCCACAACAGTCAATGAGAGACCATCACTGAATAAACAGGTAGAGTAAATTGACATTGTTAAACATAGTCTAAAAACAAAATTGGTAACAGTGTTTGCTTGTGTAAGTATTGTCCTTCAATTATGTGTTTTCTTCTAAAGTAGGCCTATTATTTTTATGTACCTGTATTTAAAAAAAACCAACAAATTACTTTATAATTCAACAAATTCAAGAATACTTCATGCAATTATCAGATGCACCACTTAAGGCTTGGGTAAATCCACGCCAGAATTGAGTAGAACCGATTCCAAATTGAGGAATTGATTCTCCGATTCCAATTTTTTGAGCGTTGATTCCAGTCTTCGCACGACGATTTTGAAGACAGGCCAACTCCAACACGCCTTCAAAGAACGGGTGATTCTTTAACAAAACGGACCCTTTCCAGTTTTAAAAGTTATGCAGTGTGTCGAAGACAAACTGGCAGCACAACTCTCTGATGAAGCCGTCCTAGCAAAAACCTTTCACAAGAAGCGTGGTTTGATATTACGTAGAGAGTGCGATCGCAATCCACAGATGATAATGACATACACAATATTGTACAATTGTCAGACTGGTGAATCAGTAAAAGATCAGAAAATTTAATTAAAATATTCAAATTATGCCTGTAAATTTTGTAGGTACATGTATATTCATTGGCAATGTCCCAACTTCTGATGCTACATCTGTAAGTCCAAGATCAGCAGAGTCAAGTCGCATCAACATCACCAGTTTCCCGGATCCATGCGCATACACATGCGTACAAGTTTCGTAGTGGGAAATTTATCAGTGATCTGTGAGCAGCTGAAACGTCTTGGAGCGATCTGTGAGCAGATCAAACATCTTGGACAGTTGTGCTTCAGTGGTTGCTTGACATGTTCAACAAATGTATGAGCACCAACAGCATCCCAAAGCTGTGGAGGAAAGCCAGAGTCGTTGACATACTAAAACCTGGTAACGACCCAGCCAGCCGAAAGAGTTTCAGGCCCATCTCTCTATGCCATATGTATGAGCTCCTCATTCCTGAGCAGGCAGGTTTTAGGCTAGGAAAGTCTTGTACTGGTCAACTCTTGAACCTCACGCAGTTCATCAAAGATGGGTACGAGGAAGGGCTGGTCACTGGAGCTGCCTTTGTCGATCTCTCCGCAGCCTATGACACAGTGAACTATAGGATCCTCACCAGGAAACTCTTTAGACCTTTTCCCACTACAACACCCATCCCCGGGGACACCACAGGGTGACTTCTGAATTTTCACCCTCGAGTTCAACCCCACACAGTTTCAGACTCGTTTCGTGCAAACCATGTTTATCTCGCCCCAGGGATTTGCACGACCGTTTCTCACTCAAGTTTTCAAACTCGGGGCGGCATGTAAGGCAACGTACTTCTGAAAAATTCTGGGCTTTTCATTGCAGAATTGATTAAAAAAACATCAAATATGCGAATAAAACTTGCCTCATTTAATCCACGGAGCTGAATGTATGTTGAGTCCTGGCCCTATTTTTACACGTGCTTCGATCATCGTGCGTGCTACAGTCCGTTAAACATGACGTCATAAAACTGATTATACACCAAAGAACGGAGCATTTGTAAAAGCATCCAATTATTATTTTAGCATCTAGTTAACTTTGACAGGTTCCATTTTAATTTTTTATTTATTGCATTGTATCGTTGAAACTCTGATACATTTCCTCACCGTGCGGAAGCATGAATTCCTAGTTTCGGCGCAGGAAAACAATATCACTACGCGTGCAAAGTTGTTGTATGTACTCTGTTCGGGTTGTACGTGCGTACATACGTACGTATTGCATGAATTTTGCGCGATGTACGTTCGTAGTCGATCTCCGCCGATGCAGGCTGGGAATGAGGCTGAATATATTTGACTATTAGTACTTATTATTACTCATCCAATATTATTAAGTACATTAGAAGAGAAAGGAATAAAACCCGTGTGGATTATCATGTCAAATTTCAGGTAAATATTTCAAAGAAGTTATTGGATTTTTTACTACTTGCAGTCCAGTATGATTACGATCGATCGAGCTGTTGTTTGTTGAATGGTACGGTTGGATTTGCTTCGGTCGAAAAGCCACCAAAAAGCGCATATTGTTCCCAAGTTTTTTCAGATGAATTGCTGCAATTACACTTGAGTCTTTTTCAACCCTCTGATGCTCACCCAGGGGCGAATTCACCCCTCCTTGTTTCACACTACAGTTTTCGCCCCGGGGAAAGTGTCTCGCCCCTGGGATGAGATTTTCAACCCTGGTCCCGAGCAGGGGTGAGCTCGCCCCGGGGATGAGCGATCTCGGGGTTGGCTCGGGGGTGACGCGGGGATGAAAATTTCAAGTGAGAAACGTGGTTTATTTTTACCCCCGCGTCGCCCCGGGGCCACCCCAGAGATTTGGTCTAGTGAAAAAGGCCTTTTGAGATGACAAAGGATGTGAGGCTGACAGAACTAATCCAGAACCTGCTATCAAACAGACGTTTTTTTGTGGATCTCAATGGCAACCACAGAAGATGGCGTAGACAGAAAAATGGTCTTGCACAAGAAAGCGTCCTTACCCCCCTGCTCTTCAATGTGTATACAGATGACCAACCAGTACATCCCAACACTAGGAGTTTCCTGTACGCTGATGACCTCTGCATTGTTTCACAGAAACAGTTGTTTGAAGAGATTGAAAAATCATGTAGTGATGCCCTTGCCGGTCTAACTCCTTACTATGCTGTCAATCGTCTACGGGCTAATCCTGAAAAAACAAACAAATAAGTGTCTTCCATCTTAAGAGCAGAGATGCCCATCGACAACTGAGGGTCAGATGGTATGGGAAATGGCTGACACACACCCATAAGCGGGTTTACTTAGGTGTCACACTAGATCGTTCCCTCATGGTACAATGGTACACATGGTACAAAAAATAACTTTACTTAAAACTATGAAAACTCTTTCAACCCCAAATTTGGTTTTTGGTTTCTTTGAATGTTTCTCTTCATTCTGCAACGATAACCCTAACCCGAAAATGCCTCTAAACCTGTTTTCCAGAGAGGGTGAAACATTATGTGGACACGGCTTAGTCCACATAACATGCATTATGTGGACATCTTTTGTTCACATGTCCACATAGTGACTGTAAGACAAACTCACGTTTGCTTATGGTCTAATGTGCCTCTTCCCATTTCCTTTGTTTGTACTTCTAACTTTTTTGCAACAGCTCTCATTGGTTTTGTACACGTTTTCTAATCGAGGTCGTCCTCGATTTGGTTCCTGTCCTCCTCGATTTACACCATAAACATGCACACACAAAAACAAAACTACAGTCGAGTCTCGTTATAACAAACTCTTTCGGACCTAGCCAAATTGTTTGTTATATCAGAATTGTGTATGAAGAGGAACATCAGTCCCATTCATTGTGCACATAAATGCACAGTCGGGACCAAGGCTTTATGTTTGTTATAACCAAAATTTTGTATTAACAGAGTTTGTACTAACGAGAGTCGACTGTATTGCTGACGCCACGCCTAAAAGCTTACCGAGAAGTGTGAATAATTGCTCGCCTAAATTTCCCTGGAACATAAAATCACACACCTAAAAAATCACACACCTAGAAAATCACACACCTAGAAAATCACACACCTAGAAAAACCACACGCCTAGAAAAATCCAGGTGTGCCTTTTTCCACACGCCTGTGATTTTCAAATCTTCAGGACTGCAGGAAGAGTAAGAAATAGTTGTGTCGTCCGCAAATAGTGTGAAAGAAAGAAGAGGAGAGGAAAAGTGCAAGTAAGAATAGAGCCTTGTGGAACCCCATGGCGAATTTCTTGGCGCGAGGAGTTGACGTTTTTGAAGAAAGTGAATTATTGCCTGTTGGCGAGATGAGAAGAAAGCCATTTGAACGCAACGCCCCGTATGCCATAGAAATTTCCCTGGAACATAAAATCACACACCTAGAAAATCACACACCTAGAAAATCACACACCTAGAAAATCACACACCTAGAAAATCACACACCTAGAAAAACCACACGCCCATGGCGAATTTCTTGGCGCGAGGAGTTGACGTTTTTGAAGAAAGTGAATTATTGCCTGTTGGCGAGATGAGAAGAAAGCCATTTGAACGCAACGCCCCGTATGCCATAGAAATGATTTTGAATGATCAACAAAGACACAAACGGTACTCATTTTGTTAATCATGGCAGTGGTATCTTTATCAGTGAATTGGATAAGTGTCATGTTTGTAGAGTGATTAGCTCAGAAGCCGTAACTGGTGATCGGAAAGACGAAACTGTTTAATGTTGTAGTAAAGTCTCTCAAGGATTTTAGAAAAGCAAGGGAGAATGGATATGGAAATGTCAGCACAACTCTTGAGAAATACATGTACTTCACATATGAACATCAAATTCCATTTGTGGATTGTCTTGGTAATCCTAAGAAGCCTATATGTATTAGGCTGTGGGCCAAAGCCTGTAACTTGCAATTTCGTCTTAACTTTTTAGTGACAACTTTAATTCTCAGTTTGGAACATGTTAAATGATATTTTACACTGTGCATGCCACATCGTTTGTACATAAATTAGAAATAAAGGGGACTGTTTCCCCAATGTACATGTACATGTAACTATACCACATGAGGGCGATTGCAATGCATCACTGTCATTGCATACCAGCCCCGACTACATGGGCAGGTGCGCGTTCTTCCATTAACCCCTGGCCATGGGGAACACGTAAACTGCAACGCTGACCCGGCTATTCAGAGCGTACTGCGCGCGTATTTTGAAGACTGCACGCCCTATATGCGCTTGCGCGGTATCTCCTGCATGAACACCACGTCACGTACGAACTTTTTTTTTTTTTTTCAAGACTGCGCGATGCCTTTTGTTACAGATTCTGAAAGCCACATTTTCAGCCCCCAAAAATATGTATTCTGGATAAAGAAGTGGAGGATATAAAACAGTGTGTTATTATTAGCTTTAAACTGAATGACTTATGATTGTCTTGTCATGTGATTGATTTGTGTTGTAAAGGGACGGCAGAGGTGCTTACATTGAATGTAAATCCTTACTAAATAATGCCGGGTCGAAATCTCATTATGCTTATGTTTGAAAGGATTGATTCTACGAAACAAAACAAAACTAAAACATTTAAGCACTGTGTCGTGCATTAAAAAATAATGATATTTTTCATGGCGACTTCCTATTTATCATGTTTATCTGTGTCAAGCATTTGAACTTAAAACATAGAAGTTTTGGCAAAAATACTATTTTTGACCAAAAATGGGCAAAATAATAAGAGAAAAAATGTTGTCAAAAGGTTAATGTACAATCTGGGCCGATGTGAACAGCCAGATTCAGATTCAGCACTATCAAATTAGTAAAGTGGACCTTATTGCAAGTTGACACCACCAAGTTAAGACGAACCTCAACTTCTAGACCTGATACAAATTTTGGCCAATGGCATATATTTGGTCACGGTCAAGGGTCAAGGTCACAATGGCTAACACAATAGAAATCTTGTCGGCGGGATAACTTGAAAAATACTTTGCATATGAACATCAAATATGGATTGTGGATTGTTCTTGGTAATCCTCAGAAGCCAATTGCATATGGGGCCGAAGGTCAAGGTCACATTGGCTAAAACAATAGGAATCTTGTCTGTGCAGGATCTACTCACAGTCACTTACTCTTTTTAAATCACATACAATGACTTCCCAACAGAAAAGCAAAAAAAAATAACCAGAGAGATCTGTGTCTGTTTGCAACATAACATAGTACTTTTCCGCATTGTGCTTTTTTATCAATAACACCTCCCTGGCTATGCGTACAAGGTTTCAATCAAATTTGACCTGTGGTTCTTTAGATATTATGCACTTTTAAGACTACATCACAAGACCCATGATCACCTGCTGCTAGAGTGCGCTCGAATAAAACATGACGTCACTCGTCATATTTTTGAAAAGCCACCCTTTCCACAAACTAACATCGTTGAAACCAAGTTGACATTTTTGTTACCAATTGCAAAAAAAACAACAAGGCACTTCTGGTTTCAACCTGAAAGAAGGGTCGTCACGCGATTGTGCACGTTTTATTAAAAATTGAGACCCTGGATTATTCTATCAATTCCCGTAAAAAGCAAATCTGTGTTCCTTTATTATGTTCAGGTCTGATACATGTTGATGATGTTTCCATTATTTCACAAATCCCTTGTTCAAAAATGAAAAGAAACAAAGAAAATACAGATTTCTGACCGAAAAGGCAAACATTTTTTTTCTGCCACAAGAGGGTGCTGCTTGCTTTGTACAAGCAGCAGTGTTCATCAGAAAGATCGACATCGAATGGTTATATATGCGGACTTTGTTTGAATTTAAATCTGATGTAAAAGTTACATTGATGGTGTTTATCATGACTCTCAGTTTGCCTCTACAACACGTGTAAGACTAGGTTCCTATACTGAATATTGACCCAATTGGACCGACAGTTTTCTCAATACGAGACTTGAAAAATGTACTTTCGTGATGACGTCACATGCCCCACGATAACGTCACATTAACAACACTTGTCAATGCACTCTTTTCATTGTAGTCTTGGTTATCACCAAGTTTGAAGTCAAACAGAAGGATGGAAGTGTCATTTTTTGAAAGCAGAATAAAAGTTTTAATTTGAAAAAAAAAATCATAAAGAAAGTAACAGTACCTACCTACCCACCAAGTTTCAAATGAATCGGACTTCCCCTTATGTGTGTTTTGAAAAATCACATTTTTGATGACGTCATCTTGACGTCACACATTTTTAAAAATTGTGTGCATATACCTATTGCCTAACAAACCTAAAGCAAAATAAATTTTGCATACATACCAAGTTTCAACCCAATCGGACTTTCAGTTATGTAGGTGTAGGGTCTTAAAGTTTGCACATTTATGATGACGTTAGGTGACCCATGATGACATCATCATGACGTCACTCTTCTGGACACAAACTCACGGGGTCTTCACATAGGTTGGGTTTCATTATAATACGAGTTTGTTTATGGTACAAAATGCCGCGGTTGAAATAAACATGTGCAAAGTCTATGGGATTAAACATGACGTCACATGTCCCGCAATGACGTGATTGTAGCAACACTTGTCATTGCACATGTTTTCATTGTGGTCCTGATGTGCACCAAGTTTGACATCAATCCCATGACAAAAAGTGCACAATTTTGTAAGCGTAATGAAATTTTAAATATTTAAACAATCATAAAAAATCAACGGATGACGTCATGGTGACGACATTTCAGATTTTGCATTCTTGTGACATTATCTACCTATCCACCAAGTTTCATGATGATCGAACCTTTCCTCATATGTGTTTTGAAAAATCGCATTTTTGATGATGTCATCGTGACGTCACACATTTTTAAAAAATGTGTGCATGTACCTATTACCTAACAAACCACATACAAAAGGAATTTTAAATTTTGTATGTTGCATTCGTGAGATATGGCTTAAAGGTTCAATGATTTAAAAATTCATATAAAATCGCACTATTACGTCATCATAACGTCACCTCAATTTTTACCTTTAAACACATCCCGGTCTACATACATGTGCTACCGAGTTTCAACCCAATCAGACTTACAGTTCTGTAGATGACATGACGTGACCCATGATGACATAATCATGACGTCACTCTTCAAGACACAACTTCACTATAGGATCTTTACCTGAGATAAGTTTCATTGGAATAGGACTTTGTTTTAGGTCAAAAGTGCCTCGTACCAAAAACTTGTACAGAGTATATGGGATTTGGGGTGGACCCAAAAAGGTCATAAAGAAGAAAAAACTAGAGGTTCTATGTCTGTTGCCAACAGAACATAAGGCTTTTTCGCATTAAGCTTATGTATAAGTAATATTTTTTCATTGTACCAAGTTTGAAATCATTCGGATGAAAGGAAGTGTGCAATTTTGGAAGCAGAATAAAATAAAAAAATTTAAAAAAATCATAAAAAAAATAACTTAGGCCAAACAAAAAAAATGGTGTGTTTACGGTAACCCGACCGACCTGGAATTTTTTCGGCCAAATTGCCGACCTCAAACTTTTTATTGCCATTTTGAAGGTTGATAATTGACAAATTTCAAACATTTCAAGTACTTTTAATTATTTGCCACGAACAAAAACCATTTTCCACACTTGAATCTGACCATGATTGCGACGATCACAAAACTTGAATTCTCAAACTACGAAGTACGATTATTTTTGCACAAACGCATCGGGGTGAACCAGTACACCTGGCTGGCCGACGGACGGCATGGTTCTCCCCACGTACAAACGTGCGTACTGCGTATCAGCCCGATACACTGGAATTGCGGCCGGCCCGATCCGCCGACAAAAAAATGCACAATTTGATCGTTACATACGCTATTATTTCATCTTGACATGCAAAATCTTGACCAAAATCCGATGCATGTGTGATCAAAATGCACACGATGACGTGTTCTGTCGACTGCAGCACCCAGCTAACATACAGCATGGTACACTGGTTCCCCTCGCCAGCTAACGGAATCAATGCTATGATGAAGGACCGGAACCAGTGACTACTGCCTCTCAGCTCCGGTCCATACTTCGTATCATACAGCATGATGATGTAGTGGGCCGAAGTTGGATCGTAAAAATATTACCAAACAAACATCGCTGGAGAAAGAGAATTGCTGCGAATTAATTCACAGAACGTGATCTGTACTTTCTGTGTATGTGTTTTCCATTAAAATGACGAGATTGCAAAGCTCGAACTTGTGGCGAAACATCGTAGCGTGTTTCTGCAGTAGTGCAAGATTTTCGGCCACGTGGGCCGTGAGCACGGCGCAATGTTCGGCCAGCCAGGCGGAATGTTGGCGGTGCGAGCGGCCGTGATGTATGTTAAGTATAAAGTGGAATCACCGACCTCAAATATATTTGTAATTAGGTGAGGCATGTTTTAATCACTTTTGATAGCCAGTCTTGATCATTTTCGAGGCGCAAATGAAAATAATCTTGGCACAAAATAAACATGATTCCTTGCTCTATGATTAGTACGAATGATGCTCCATTAATCAGCACCCCAAAACAATTGGGGAAATAATTTTCCGACCAGCTGACGCTATTTTGAAAGGCATGTAATCAGAAGCAAAAGTTGTTTTTTTCTCCACCTTAATTTCTTAATTTGAAACTTACATGTAAATGTAATTCATACTTTTCTAGTTAGGAAGCAGTGAAACACAGGTTGTGAAATGTTAATTTTTTTTTAAGTTAACAATTTTGATTTTTTTTCTTTAATTACAAAAATATTAGTGACCTACAAGATCTCCTCTGAATTTCAAGGACAAATCTTAAGATAAAGACCCCTAAATTTGCTCTAAAATGCACCAGAGAGCTTCTAAAGTTCAAACATTTTCGGGTTGTTGAATCACAGCAAATCTTCCCCCACATGTTTGAAAAAATCCTGGGGAGAACCCTGGACGACGATACAAATTAATTTGGATTGAAATGTATCGATTGAATATCTTCAATGCTTGAATAGTGGTTTTATACAATTTTTTTGCGAAAGAACATGCATGGGCATGCAGAACTGAAATGAAAAAAAAAAATTTACAAAATAAAATTATTTCCCTACCTACCTACCTACCTGGATTTTTTTCAGGCCGTTACAGTAAACACACCATTTTTTTTGTTTGGCCTTATGATGTCATCGTGATGTCACTTCGGACTTTGCATACTAGTACCATTATCTACCTACCCACCAAGTTTCCTGACGATCGGACCTTTCGTTATATGTGTTTTGAAAAATTGCATTTTTGATGACGTCATAATGACATCATGATGACGTCGTACACTTTATCTAACAAACCAAATACAAAAAGAATTTTGAATTTTGCATGTTGCGTTCTTGAGATATGGCTAAAAGGTCCAAAAATTCAAATATTCATATAAAATCTCATGATGACGTCATCATGACGTCACCTCATTTTTACCGATAACACATCCCGGTTTACCCACATACCAAGTTTCAACTCAAATCGGACTTACAGTTCTGTAGATATAAGACTTCAAAATATGCACGTTTGTGATGACGTAACGTGACCCCTGATGACGTAATCATGACGTCACACATGATGTGTGACAAAGTTCAGTGCCAAAAGTGGCGTGTACTAAAATCGTGTACAAAGTCTATAGGATTTTGTGGAACAAAAAGGAGAAACCCCCCTCCCAAATTTTTTTTTTAAATCAGAACAAAAACAAAGGCTTTTTCACAAATTGCAAAAAAAGCCAAAAATCAGAACAAAAACAATTTTTTTTTGCAATTTTGCGAAAAAGCAAAAAACAAGATTTACATATGTTTGTGTCCAAACATATGGCTGTTTCGGTAATTAAGAAAGTGACGCCAGTTATATATTGCCTAAATTTTGACAGATTTAGGTTTGGGCATGGCTTTATATATGACCATTATTTACTCGGTAAAGTCTCTGCATAATTGTCTTTCTGTAGTTTTCTCTAAAATTGTGTGCTTGCTCACTTCAATTTTAAAATCAGGTCAATAATAATAATAATAATAACACTATTTATAGCGCGCATTTTCGCAAGTAACAATGCGCGACTAAGGACAACTCCAGAAGACAAGTTACAGATTATGTGGAGAAAACAGATCAGTTTTCAGTCTGCCCTTAAAGTTGTCAAGAGAACTGATGTTGCGGATGTTGTGTGACAAGGAATTCCAGCATCGGGGACCAGACACTGAGAAGGCCCTGTCCCCTGCTTTTTTGAATGTGCGTGGAACTCTGAGGTTGTTACTGGAGCGGAGGCCACTACGGCTGGGTGCATTAAGGTTGAGTGATCCCATTATGTACTGCGGCATTGTGTTAGGAAGTGCTTTGTGCATGAAAACTGCTGTTTTGAAGTTGATGCGTTGTCTAACTGGTAACCAATGTAATTGTTGAAGGAGTGGAGAGGCATGTGTGTATTTGGGTTGAGATAATGTGATACGAGCAGCATTGCTTTGAAGCCGTTGGAGTCAATCAACCTCATACTGATGAATACCATTGAGAAGAGAGTTGCAATAATCGAGTCGGGATAGTACAAGTGCTCGGACAGCGGCGTGGCATGTGTTTGTGTCTATGTACATGTATTTACGAATCTTGGATATGTTCCTGTTGTGGTAGTTGATAGATTTGCATATGTTTGCTATGTGTGTGCTCATTGTCATGGAACTGTCGAAAACACACCCAAGTTTCGGACTGTCTGAGATAGTTTGATTGCTGTGTTACCTATCTGCAGAGTTATGTTGGTTAAGTGTTTCTGGTGATGATGAGAAGATGTGGCAATGAAAAATTCAGTTTTATCCTCATTTAACTTGAGTTTGTTTGTTATCATCCAATTCTGCACATCGGTGATGCAATTTGACAATCTGAAAAGGGCACAAGCTGCGTCGTTCGGTTTGGATGGATTGAAATCGAGATAAATCTGGATGTCGTCTGCATATATGTGGTATTTCACATCATGTCGGTGAAGGACATCACCAAGAGGACTCAGGTACATGGTGAAAGCGAGTGGGCCAAGGACTGACCCTTGAGGGACGCCAAAATGGATATGGCTCTCATCTGAGTCGACCCCTGCAATTGTGACATAACTCCTTCTATTTTTGAAATACCGGTAGGAGGCACACCACTTGAGAGCAGTATGTGTTATGCCAAACCTGTTTTGGAGGCGACGCAGCATAATGCCATGATCAAGAGTGTCAAATGCAGCAGACAAATCAAGCATTACTAAGAACATAGCATTATTATTATCAAGAGTTTTCAAAATGTCATTTTGAACACAAAGCAATGCAGTCTCTGTGCTGTGGCCAGCTTTGTAGGCAGACTGAAGGGGATCGGCAAGGGCATGAGTGTTGATATGTTGCTTGAGTTGCAGGCAGATGACCTTTTCGATGAGCTTAGCTACTGGCCGGTAGTTCCGAAGTTCATCTTTATCAAGAGAAGGCTTCTTTAAGATCGGCATGATCATACTGACACGAAGTGCCTCAGGAAAATTCCCGGATGAGAGGGATGCGTTCACGATTTCAGTCAGTGTTGGAAGTAGGATTTTGATGTGCTGTTTGAGAAGCCAGGTTGGGATGGGATCTAACTGGCAGGACTTTGTGGCAGTCTGACTTATGAGTTCACCAAGATCTTTCTCAGAGATGCGGTGTATGTCGAGGTGCAGCCGTCAACTCGTTAATAACCAGGAAAGCCTGTTTTGGATTAGCGTTGACCAGTGAGTTTCTGAAGAACTGCGATTTAGCTTCAGTCAAAATGTCATTTAAGGCTTGCTTTGTGGCATCGTATGCAGCACGGTCAGCAATGGATTTGGTCTTTCTCCACTTGCGCTCCGCTCTCTGACGTGCGCGTTTTCCCTCAAGCACAGAGCTGTTATACCATTTGGGCTTAGGGCATTTGGACTTATTTGTGGCTTTCCGTGGTGCATGCTTGTCCAGAACGTGCATGAGAGATGCGTTGAAGCCATGGACAAGTTTGTCGATGTCGTTGCCATCAAAGTGCACATCTCGAAGCTGGATGGACAAATCATAGGCCAAGGATTCGTGGTCAACATTGTGAAATTTGCGTTGTGATGACGTCACTATTGACGGTGCTGGAGTTTCGAGACAGAGCCAGCAAGAGATGACACCATGATCTGAGATGCCATTCATGTCGACAGTGTGGGTGACAAGTAGGCCGTCCTCATCACTTCTAGTGATGATCCAGTCTAAGGTGTGCCCATGGGTGTGTGTTGGCTCAGAAACATGCTGTAGCAGTCCTGAAGCAGCGAGCTCAGAGTTAATATGGGATGTATCAGGTTTCTCAGGACAGTCGAAGTGGATATTGAAGTCGCCTAGAATGATTAATTTCCCTGTCAGACTGTTGACAGCATCAAGGAAATCATCGAATTCAGTCAAAAATGTAGATGTTTTCAGTCCGTTCTTCGCAGATGGAGGTGGTCTGTAAATAATCGCGTAGTGAATGCGCCGTTTGACATCTGCAATGACTGAATATTCAAAGGTGCTTACATTGAGTGGTACTGGAACAAGTCGAATGGTAAGTTGGGTTTTGAATAATATTGCAATTCCACCATGTCTGTCAGCATGCAGGGCGTGGAACATTGAAAAATGTATAGCCAGGTGGGGTAATTTCATTGATGACAACTTGGTCATCATGACAGAGCCAGGTTTCTGTCAGGAGCAGTATATCAATGTTATTGGATACAACATAGTCATATATTAGCAAAGTTTTGTTGCAAACGGAGTGAGTGTTCCAATGAGCTACATGCAAATTGCCATTGTCAACGAGTGTAACAGGTGCCATTGTACTCGTGCTGTTGTTTTGGGAGAGTCTCTGTTTTGCATGTATATGCCGTCCACCTCTTCGACTTCTACATCGAAAAAGTCCTAGATCTTTAAGGGTTCGATATATATCTGTAGGAATCACAGAAGTGGGATAGTTCAGTCTTTGACGTATTATGATCATCTCTGATTTGGTATACTGCCGGGGCATGTGCAGGACGTCACTTGGTGGAAGCATAGCGCAGTCGCCCATAGCAGGATCAATCAAGGTCATGTCACCCTTTGTTGTATCCATTGTAGTGGCTATTTGGTTATCAATGCGATGGGCGTCCTTGATACCAAGGTTGTCGGTAATCCAAGGATATACAAGACTTACAGTTAGAAGAATTATGCCCAACATCATATCATCAAGATCAGAGTTTTGGCGATCCCCGGAGTCAATCAACTGATGTCAATCGAAGGTCTCTCATGAGACTTATCATAATACTGAGGATCTGTTGAAGCAGGAAACTCTAAAGCAGCAAAATACTGTGTTTTCTGGAGCAATCCTTACAGTGGCAGCAGCATAGACAGCGCCCTTATCCAACGAACACATTAGTTCTAAGAACACAATTAAGTCTTTAGAGTCATTAGGTGGACGGGCTAAATACCCCTGGTTCATTTACCAGGAGCCCGTATTGTTATTGAGGGAGCCAAAGTGGGAGACGGTCCACGCATGAACGCACACGGTACGGCCATGCATGGTGATAGTTTGCAGAGGGGTTTGTACGTGGACAGTGATCCTGTGTTGGATGCTTTAACTGTTCTAATTATTCCTGGCAGATCACTTCGGTGACCAGTTTGGTGAGTTTTTTTTTATTACAAAACAAACTGCTATTATTTCTTTTGGCATTTTCATTAACATTTTTGTAGAATTCAATATTAAATTACTCAGTCTACATCACTCTACTTACCTGTAGAGCGAATACTACATATGCATTGTTCCCTATGCCGGCAGGCAATTCGCTAAGAGTTTTACATACAATAGCGCCCTCACGTGTCCTACCCACGACGCCCTGTGACATGCGCACTACGTTAGCGTCCTCTTTTTCTCTTAGCCGCAGGCGAGGTATAACGTGGAATTTCAATCGACCTGAATTTCACTATTTTATTGGTACCTCTTTTGCTTGGAGAAAGCTATTTCGAAGAAATAAAGAGAAAGTATTTATTGTAGAGTTGTTCTAGTGAAGGATTTGAGTGAAAGTGAAGTAAGAAATGAGTAAATCTAGGAAGTTGGGGAGGACTGGGTGTGTCGATAATGGAGGGACGTACATCCCACCAGACAAGCCTGAGTTCTCGGGGGACTGCACCGGTGATGGTACGTCACCGCGGCAGCAGTCCCCTAGTCGGCCCCTTCAGCCACTGCCAGCTGTCGGAGCTGACGGACCCGTTGACCAAGCGGGGGGCCGTACAACCCCACCGTCTTCGGTCAATATTCACGGGTCCGCCCAACTGAAGGGGAAACGCACCGGCAAGACAAGGAAATTGTCTGACGCCGGGGCAGTACCCAAAAAAGGGACGTACGGCAAAAGGTGGCCCCGCTACGGGGCGCACCGTGCCTGTCCCTGGCCCGTCTACGGGGCACACGCAGCCGGAGGCAGTACTCCTCCATGGCTCAGTGCACCCAGGCCCACCCAGCCCCGTGATTACCACGATGCCTGGGGATGGGCTGTTATATGGCCGGTTGATCGACCGTACAGCACCCGCCTATGTTACCGGCGTGGGGGCGCTGTCGGCCGCCCGGGCTATTGATAGCGTAGAGCCGAATCCCTGGGATTCCCCCAGAGATTTAACGCTACGATCGGAGGGCCGTGCCTCTACATCGGATTTTATTCGTTGTTCGGGCATCCCCGTGTCCCCGCAATCCTCGGCAACTACTCGTTCTTCAAAGAAGAAAAAATCAAAAAAGAGCCGCCGTTCCCGCCGTTCTTCGACGAGTTCTAGAGAGTCATCCGGCCGATCACACCGTGGGAAACGCCACAAGGGTGGCGACCCGATCTCACGCGATGATTTTTTGGAGGCCTTTCACTCCCTCGCGGCCTCATTGTCGGGCCGACAGGGAGATTACGGTCACAGTTGGCCGACTCCGGGCCAAAGGGACATACCGCACACGGTTAGCCGTGCGCCGGAGTCCCCTCCAGAATTACAGCCCCCACACGCCAGTCATCACGGCCGTGGTGGGGTGACTACAGACCAGCGGACAATGCCGTGCACGGAGGGCCGTGCACCGGCGTCCCCGCCCGGTATTAGTTTACACCCATCGGTGTCACTAGACTCTGAGCGGGGCTCGATACCGGGACACCGTGACGGCGCTGCTTCGCCCCCGGGGCCTGGTTCCCATTCCCCGGTGACAACTCGCCCCCCGGACTCTGACAATTCGGCGGACGAGAGCGAACTGACCCGCACTATGCAACGCCTATCGGTGGCTGAGACCGAACTCCGCTTGGTCCAACGGGATATGATCAGAGTTCTGAATCTTCCTGCAAGTACCGAACCTCCTCCTCCTGAGCGTCAGTCGTTCAAGAAGAGATCGGGACCGACGGCAGAACCGGTCCGGGCTTTTCCCACAATGCCCTTGGACCGCGTGTGCGTTGACCACATCGACGGTATAATGCACGCAAAGACATGGAGTGCCTACGCTAAACGCGTAGACTCATATTATCATTTCCCCCCAGGGGATTTTGAGAAATATTTCTCAACTCCAGTCCTGCCGGACTCGGCCATTGACAAACTCGCTGCTGACCGAGGGACAGCTTCATCCAAGGTTCCTTTTACAGACAAGACCCGTGGAAAGCTGGAGGATGTCACCCGCAGAATGGACTCGGCGGCACGCATGGGTATGCGTGCGACGTCCTTTCTTCTTCTCCTGTCAGAGTACCTGGCACTGGGATATGAAGAAGATTCGGTGATACCAGCCGACATGATGGTGGCTGCTCTCCATTGCCTCGATCGCGGCCTGTGCTCCACTCTCGACCAGTTTGCTAGAGTGTCGACCTTAGCAACATCGTCACGCCGCACCAATGTGCTAGATGCGCTTTTCCTCCCTTCACCGGGAGCACGAAAGCGTCTCGACGATCTCCCGCTCTCAGGCCCGGACTTATTTTCTGGTAAGTTCCAGGAGGCCATGGAGGCCGAGGCAAAGCGCCTCAAGGCCACGGAGAAAATAAATCTCAAGAAACCGGCCGAGCCGAAAACCGCGGACAAGACAAAGAAACAGCCATCTTTTGTCATTCCCCGGCGCCGCCCCCCGGTCAGAGCGGCCCGTGGTGGATTTCGTGGGCGCGCCGATAAGGCGGTCGGCCCGCGCTATTCACAACCACATACCGGACAACAGCGTCCCCAGTCGGGACGCGGTTTCCGTGCGCCCACTCCCCGGTACACCGGGGCGTGGCGCAAGTGACTTATGCGTCTCCGGGCGGCCTCCCACCGCTGGACCCGTGGGAGGCCGCCTTCAGGAGTTCGTGGGGTCCTGGGTGCAGGTGACTTCCGACTGGTGGGTCCTCGAAACAATCAGCAGCGGTTACGCGCTCGAGTTTACGAGGACCCCCCCGTCGGACATGCTTATTCGGACAACGCCCGTACCGCCCGACACAGCAAAACGCCGCTCCCTCGAGGAGGAGATCGACGCCCTCCTTCTAAAGAGAGCAGTTTGTGTTGTCCCCCAAGGGGGGACCCGGGCAGGTTTCATGTCAACCTTCTTCTTGGCCCCCAAGAAGGAGACCGGCGTGTGGCGTCCAATACTGAACTTAAAACCCCTCAACAAGTTCATACGTCCGAAACGTTTCCACATGGAAACGTTACGGACCATTCTTGCATCGATCATAACACCAGCGTGGGCGGCCAGTATAGACTTGAAAAACGCGTACTTTCACGTACCGATCAGGCCGGAACATCGCAAATTCCTACGTTTCCAATACAAAAATACACTGTACGAATTTGTGGTGCTCCCGTTCGGGCTATCCACTTCTCCGCGGGTGTTCACCCGGATCGTGAAGACGATCGGGGCGGCACTGCGGCGTCGAGGGGTCATGATATTCATGTATCTTGACGATTGGCTAGTAGTGGGCCCTTCTCGAGGGGAGACGGAAGCGACGCTCCAACTAACGTGGCAACTTGCTTCCGACCTGGGATTTCTCATCAACACCAAGAAATCCCATCCAGTCCCCTCTCAGGTTCCCACCTTTCTAGGTGCATCCCTCGATCTTCGCAGGGGACTGTCCCGTCCATCGGAGGACCGCCTGCTGAACCTTCGGCAGTGCGTGTCCCTCTTCCTCCCGACGGTAGTGGCTCCGGCCCGAGCCTGGCTCAGGCTGTTGGGCCTTATGGCCAGTCTGGTGGACTTAGTGGATTTTTGCAGGCTGAGGATGAGGCCAATTCAACTTCACCTGCTGTCTTTCTACAGACCCCGCTGGCACCCGATCGACCATCCGGTGCCCACTACGTCTTGGCTAGTCCCCCACCTTCGTTGGTGGCTAGTCGAGGCCAATATAACGCAGTCAGGGTACGGCTGGGGGGCTACCCTCCACCCGCGACAGGTCGCGGGCGTATGGGGCCCCGCACATCAGTCATCCCACATCAACGTCCTGGAAATGCTGGCAGTCACCAACGCACTCAAACATTTCCAGTCGGACGTCAGAGGGCAAGCAGTCCTGGTACGATGCGACAACGCCACAGTGGTGGCATACATCAATCACCAGGGTGGCACTCGGTCAGGCCATCTGTGTGCACTAACGTGGGATCTCACCCTCTGGTGCATACATCACGGGATAGCCCTGTCGGCAGTCCACATCCTGGGGGAAGAGAACGTCACAGCCGACGCTCTCTCCAGAGGCTGGATCGCCCCGACAGAGTGGTCACTGCTCCCACAGGTGGCTCAGTCAGACTAATCGACCAGCCGCATGTGGACCTATTCGCGTCGCGAATGAACAATCAGCTACCGCTCTACTGCGCGAGGGGCCCAGATCCCAACGCGTGGCAGACCGATGCACTGTTGGTGCGGTGGGACGGCCTACTGGCCTATGCTTTCCCACCCATCTCCCTCGTTTCTCGAGTGCTGACCAAGATCGAGCAGGAGGATTGCCGAATTCTCCTCATAGCCCCGTTCTGGCCCCGCCAGCCGTGGTTTCCCCGGCTCGTCCGACTCTTGGTTCACCGCCCGGTAATTCTACCGAGGAGGGCCGATCTCCTTTATCAGCCCAGCTCGGGAATCAATCACCAGGCTCCGGGGGATCTTCACCTGACGTACTGGGTATTGTCACGCGATCCCTCTGCTCAGCAGGCCTTTCGCGACGAGCTGCAACAATCAGAAAGGTGTACGATAGCCGACTACGCCATTTCTTTAAATGGCGTAGACGGCAATCCATTCATCCCCCAATACTTCTGTAGGGGAAGTGGGGGATTTCCTCCTATACCTTTTTAACAGTGGGCTCACGACGGCCACGGTAAAAAATTATCGATCGGCCGTTGCCGCAATCCATCAGGGATTTTCGGACGGTTCCTCCGTTTCCGGCAACCCTGCAATTAGCCAACTGATCAAGGGGATGTTTAATACTCGTCCCCCAGTACGCACATTAATCCCATCTTGGGACCTCTTCGGTGTATTATCTACACTGGCGAAGGCTCCCTTTGAACCAATGAATTGCTCAACTTTGTTACAGCTCTCCATCAAAGTAGCTTTTCTATTGGCTGTTGCTACGTCCCGACGACGTAGCGAACTACACTCGTTATCGATACAGACAGGACACATCCGGTGGGAACCGGGGGGTGTCCGCCTGATCCCTATGGCCGGTTTTCTCGCAAAGAACCAGTCAGAGACCTTTATGCCCCCAGACATCTTTGTCCCAGACATCAAGTCTTTTTCGAACGAGACAAACGACAAACTTTGGTGCCCAGTTCGAGCACTTAAGTGGTATGTCAACCGTACGAAGTCACTTCGTACGGGACACGAAAAATCGTTCATCACGACGACCCCGCCCCATGGGCCGGCGTCCCGCGATACAATCACTCGCTGGATCGTGACAGCCATCCGGTCCGTACCGGGCGGCTGGCCAGCGACCCAGGGACCCATTCGAGCGCATGAGGTCAGGGGAGTGTCCACCTCGTGGGCCTTTTTTAAGGGTGTCCCCCTAGGTGACATCGTCAAGGCAGCCTGCTGGAAGAACCCTAACACGTTCTCCGAATGCTACCTGAAGGATGTCCTCCAGGCAGATGGCAAGGCTGGAAGAGAAGTGCTGCTAGCGGCCAGTCGAGCCTCACGGAAGCACTAACGGGCGAGCATATAAATATACATATATATATTTGTATGGGCATTAAGTTTACTTAGGTGTACCTATCATGTGTTCATTCCCATAATGGTTACACCCCCCTGACTTTTTGCGCACGAGCTCTTTGGGTTCCCCTGACGAGGTGAAACCTAGAGCGTCTGGGGTGTAGGTTTTTGGTTTGGTGTTGTTGCCTTTGGACACGCCTCATGTCCTACACCCCTGTAGACATACGATAATTTGCGTATACCCACCGCCTTACTCGGTGCGAGTCTATGCATATGTAGTATTCGCTCTACAGGTAAGTAGAGTGATGTAGACTCCCCCCCCCCCCCCCCCCCCCACAGTAGTGTGGTTGGGGTCTACGAGCGAATACTTACCGGTACCTGTAGAGCACCCCTCCCTCCTTCCCCACTATACTCGATTCCTTGAGTGCTTACGCAAGTAACGCTTGAGAAAAAGAGGACGCTAACGTAGTGCGCATGTCACAGGGCGTCGTGGGTAGGACACGTGAGGGCGCTATTGTATGTAAAACTCTTAGCGAATTGCCTGCCGGCATAGGGAACAATGCATATGTAGTATTCGCTCTACAGGTAAGTATTCGCTCGTAGACCCCAACCACACTACTGTGTGGGGGGAGTTCTCAATATTTAATGTTAACATATTTTATACTCGGGCATAATATCAAACTTCCAGTTCACCAGTAATTCATTTTGAAGTAAATTTTTTCTTGTTTCTAGCGCAGGTTAAAATAAAATGTTTTCCAGATAAACATATTCTTTCTGTGTGCTTATTCATGTGTCTCTTATAAAGATATGTGATGCGATCAAGCTACATGAGTCGTTTGTCAGGAATTTTCATTTGGAGATTCAGGCCAAAACAGGGCCACTTCATCACATCTCTTGGTGTTCCGACTTCCATAATTTTTTAACTAAAGATGGTATCAGCATGCGGTTTTCACAGCAGTAATGCTGTAATTGTGCTCTTTTCAAATCGGTAATAAAACGTTTTTTTGACCGGGGTGGACAAACGACTCGTTTAGCTTGATCGCATCACATATTCTTTACAAGGGCAATGAATTTAAATTATACAAAGTAAATCTCTTTGCAAAAGGAAAATAGTTGGATACTTAAAACACATCTCCCCTCGGCCGTTTCCGCACAAACCTTGATAATTGGAGCCTTTCATTGGTTTCATCCTTTCACATTTTTTCTTTAGTTTTTATTCCCTCCCATTTCATACGTTCCCTTTAGCTAATACCCTCTGTGGAACAAAATTCATGTGCAGCTGCATACATTACAAAAACAACTAAGTTTAATATTCTGAGCAAGTGAAGAACTGTTTTTGCATCGAGGTTTCACTGCGCAATACCACGTGTTATATCCTGAAGTATTTATTTTTTTAACAATTACATCTTACAAAAGGAGTAGTTTTGCTTACAGTTTTATGAATATTGCCGTTTTCGATGTCATGCGAAAAACCCGGCACAATGGCACACCTGAAAAATTTGCAATTACAAGCCAACGGATATTAATGCCCTTTATCACACGTCCAACCAATTAAGGCAAGTCCGCTTTTGTACTGGAGCTCAGAACAGTCATTTATCCTTGTGTGTAAGGATCCGTGTTTGAACGTAGTCCAACACGTGTTATGGAGGGAAATTAACCTAGAGTCATGATAAAAACCAATAATTCAATTTTTGATGAGATTTAATTTGATTCAAAAATTCATATTTTTCAACGATTTTTCAAGCATGACTTTAACCGTTTTTTGTTTCCGTTTTGAACAAATTTACTCATATTAAGAACTCTTCTGATTCAAAAATGACATTTCTTTGATACACAAGGGCTTGTTCAATTGTCATTAAACTTGTGTTTCGTGGCAATAACCGAACTGTGACATGCCCTGCGGCACCCTTAAATATGTCAGGCTGAATGTGCCTAGACTTAAAACATTCATCAAACTGCAGTTACAATGTACCGTGTGTACAGTGAAATTGGAATTCCCAACACCGTACGGGCTTTCTCCTGCATTCATTATGCACACCTTAGGAGGGTGGTACGTAACTTTAATGGGCGCAAGTTCCGTGCTCAGTTGATGTAATCATTATGAATGTGATGTTGTTTTTTTTTTTTTTTTTTTCTTCAATTCTCTGGATCCTATTATTCATGGCGAATATTTTCCATGCATGGCGGAGCCTCGTAGTGTTGCAAGATATAAGATTTGGATGAGAAATATCATACAAATATTATACTAACGACTCTAAAGATTTAATTGCAGTGTTGTTGACTCGAATCGCTGACTCGGACTCGAGACAGACTGTAGTCGCTATTTGTTTTTACTTGAGACTTGACTTGACTTGGGGAAAAATGACTTGAGACTTGACTAATGACTTGACTTAAAATATGACTTGTGACTTGACTTGACTCAAATAAATTTGACTTGCTGACATTAACACGTTTCTTAAAGTTACAAAAAAAAGAAACCTCTGGGCGTTCGTGCGCACTAGCATAATCGGTTGAAAAGAATGCAGATATACACAGCGAATTAGCAACCAGCCTGCCACATGTCTGACTGAAAAATCAAGGCAATTTGAGTGGACAGAGGAGTGCCAAGAGTCGTTTCAGGAACTTAAGGGACGACTTACTAGGGCACCGATTTTGATGTATCCTGATCCTAAGTTGGAATTCATCTTGGATACTGACGCCAGCGCTTTAGGGATCGGAGGAGTTCTGTCT
Source organism: Patiria miniata (assembly GCF_015706575.1). NCBI lineage: Eukaryota > Metazoa > Echinodermata > Asteroidea > Valvatida > Asterinidae > Patiria > Patiria miniata. The sequence continues at coordinate 7,608,281 of NW_024037052.1, read as the reverse complement.
CAGGTAAAGGACGGCCAAGAGAGAGTTGTGTCTTACGCCAGCAGAGTTCTGAAGAAAGCAGAACAAAACTATTGCATTATGCCCAGGGAACTGCTTGCTGTTGTTAATTTTCTGAGGCAGTTCAGACAGTACATATATGACAATCAGGACATGGAGCCTTGAGGTGGCTTCTAAACTTCAAGGACCCGACGGGACAAACAGCGCGTTGGCTGCAGATCATGGGAGAGTTTGATTTCGAGAAGTCACACCAGAATGCTGATAGCCTGTCAAGCAGACCCTGCTCACAGTGCGGAAGAGACGAAATCAGCAGTGACGCAGACGAAGGAAATCTATGGAAAGAAGTGTTGTGATGGACACGTCAGATCAAGACGCGGAATTTCGAGCAGACTTAAGCGTGGTGGGGGTGCAACCCCAAATCTCAAAGGAAGGTTGGAGAAGGGCTCAGCTCGAGGACAAACAGATGAACTGGCTTATTCAGGCTAAGGAAGAGTCAGGCACACGCCCGGACTGGGAGATAGTTTCTCCAAAATCCACGGCTGTGAAGAATTACTGGCTGCAATGGGAACAATTGACAGTCCGACAAGGGATCTTGTAGCGTCGGTGGGAGTCCCACGATGGACGGGAGGTGCATTGGCAGACTTTAGTGCCACAAGAGTATCGGGAGGAGATACTGCGGGAGATGCATGAAGGAAGGACAAGCGGTCACCTGGGTACAAAAAGGACCATGGCTAACGTACGCCTTAAGTTCCATTGGTCGGGCCTGAGTGCTGATGTCAGGTCCTTCATTAGGCAGTGCAACTTGTGTGCAAAGAGAAAGTCGCCGAGCAAGAAGCGAAAGTCATCTCTACAGCAACATTTAGTCGGGGTACCTGTCAAGTGAGTGGCTGTGGATATTTTTGGGCCCTTCCCTGTAACAAACAGTGGAAACCGATACATCCTTGTGATCGGTGATTACTTCAGTAAATGGTTTGAAGCGTATCCCATCACTGATGAAAAGGCGGTCACTGTTGCGGTGCGATTTGTCGAGGAGTTCGTGTGCAGGTTTGGAGTTCCCAAAATGTTGCACACCGACCAGGGAAGGAACTTTGAGGCGAACTTACTTGCCGAAGTTTGTAAGATCCTTCAATCGGACACTAGTGAACATTTTAGCAATGCCTTTTGCAACAGCGGCGTACCGTAGTACTCCACAGGAATCAATGGGGGAAACGCCCAACATGGTCATGCTTGGCAGGGAAGATTCCCTTCCAATCGATCTGACAATTGAGGAACCATCTGCAGAGGAGGAGACGCAAGACTTGGACTATGCCCAAGAGATGCAGATGAGGATGCAGGGATCTCATGACAGAGCCCGTAAGTGCCTTGCGAAGAGTGCCAGGAGGCAGAAGCGCCACTACGACAGGAACGTCTGCAAGGAACAGTTCGTCAAGGGCAAGTTCTGCTGGTTGTTTAACCCAGCCAAAAAGAAAGGGGTATCTCCAAAGTTGATGTGCAGGTGGGAAGGTCCATACCTGATACTGGGCAAACTATCCGACGTGACTTATAGGATTCAACAGAAGAGTGGGGGAAAGATGAAGGTTGTCCACAGTGACCGCCTCAAGCCCTATGAGGGAAAACCATTGAAGCCTTGGGCCAAAAGTAGTCAGGAGGAAGAAAATCAAGTTTCTCCAGAAACTCAGCTACAAGAGATAAGTGAAGTGAGCCAAGGTAGTGACCAGGAAAAACAGGCCTCACCTGAAGTAGAGTCACTTGAGGAAGCCAATCTCCCTGAAACAGAGGAGTTAGCAGGAGCAGATGAGCTGATGGGAAGTAAGGAGTCAATTCAAGAGAACTTGACACCGGAGGCACAGGCGGGACATGTGCAACCCTCAGTACCGGCTAGAACTGAAACAGCACCTGCGCCGGCAGGGCAAAGCCGAACGCGGGCGAGAAAGAACCCACTGCGCCAGCGGCGGCCACCTCAGCGATATCGTTAATCAAAGATTCAGATGATCAGAATTACAGAAGTGACGTAAGCACAGGACGTAAGCAATCCTTGGAACACAGATCTGGTGGAAAGCCGAAGGGAATGATGTCCATGGTTCAAGATCTGAAGTCCGAGAGTGGAAGTGAGGACGAGGAGGATGTGCGTGTTGTGCTTCATGGTGAGCCGAGTAATACCGCAGCCGTATCCCCTTCCCAGCAGATTAGCCTTGGGCGAGTCCTTGAAGGAAGTTCCCTGAAGTGTAAGGAGAAGAAGCACCACATCACTTATCCTGCGACTGGTGTTGCGCAGGACACCTCATCTCCCAAGCCAGCCTCAGCCAGAGTGTTCAAAATCCATGGAGATGAATGTGGGTCACAGCGTGCAGTACCTGTCAGCACCCCCGACTTGGAGATAATGATGGCTGGAAAGGTCCGGCGTGTCAAGGAGGTGCACACCACATCAAGGTTCCAGAACGGTGTGAAAGTTTCCGAAGAAATCACTGAGAGAACCACGAGGTCAACTTCACTGCCGGTTTTGTTCTTCAGTAGCTATGTATCTGCAAAGTCATCTTAAGTTTCATCTTGATCAAGAACCTTAAGAACTACAACTTAAGTTTTGTTTTCATGACCTTGAGGGCGTGATTTATTTAAAGTTGTTGCTTGACTAACTGTTGTTTAAAGTTACTTAAAGTTTAAAGTTACTGAAACCCTTTTTTGTATTTTAAGACTCTTAAGTCAGAGTTGTGTTTATTTTCATGAGAACCTTTTGCATGTAAAACAGTTTTACATTGTGTATGTAAAGTGTACAGAGGTACGGTGAGAGATCTTTATTTAAATCATTTGGTTAGAGTCAAATAGTGAACTGAAATTGCCAGCGAAGTAGATGTTTACTGAAGTATGCCTGCAACTGTTTATCTCATGTTCATTACCTTAAGTGACTAGAGTTGTGTCAAAGTTTCACCTTACCTTAAGTTTATTACCTTAAGTGACCAGACCTTACCCTAACTTACCTTAAGTTTCACCTTCACCTTTAGTTTATTGCCTTAAGTGAACATTATTTTGACAATTATTGTTTCATGCTAGGAGCAAGCACATCCTTTGCTTTTAGTTATTTCAGTTTGAAACCATACCAACTTTTAAGTAATAAACAAAACACATTAAATTCATTTCTTTTTTACAATAGGTTTGGCAAATCGTGAGAAAGGTGTCATGACGTCATTAATACAAAATATAAAACAAAAACTGCAAAAAAGCCCTATGTTCTGTTGCAAACAGACAAAGTATCTCTAGTTTTTCTTTCTTTTTGTTCCATGCAAATCCCATTGATTTTGTACACGATTTTAGTACACGCCACTTTTGGCATTTAGGCTATCTTTGTCGTACATCATTCAAATTCCGAAGCGTGACGTCATGATTACGTCATCATGGGTCACGTGACATCATCTCAAACGTGTATATTTTGATGTCCTATATCTACAGAAATACAATGTATATGTCCGATTGGGTTGAAACTCAGTATGTAGATAGACTGGGATGTGTTACAGGTAAAAATTGAGGTGACGTCATTCTGACGTCATCGTGCGATTTTATATGAATAATGGAATTTCTGACCTTTAAGCCATATCTCAAGAACGCAACATGCTCAATTCAAAATTCTTTTTGCATTTGGTTCGTAGATAATAGGTTTATACACAAAATTTTGAAAAATGTGTGACGTCATCATGACGTCATCGAAAATGCGATTTTTGAAAACACATATAAGGGAAAGGTAGATGTCATGAAATTTGGTGGATAGGTAGATAGTGTCACGAGTGTGCAAAATCTGAAATGACGTCACAATGACATCATCTGGGGTTTTTTTACGATTTTTTTAATATTTCAAATTTTATTCCGCTTTCAAAATTTTACACTTTCATCGAATTGATTTCAAATTTAGTACATTGTGCAACCAATACCACAGTGACAAATGTTACTAAACATAATGCGAAAAAGCCCTATGTTCTGTTGCAAATAGACATAGTATCTTTACCCGGTAGTTTGTATTATGGTTGTTAGGGAATAGATATACATGTATGCACACAATTTTGAAACGTGTGATATGATGTCATAATGCGATTTTTCAAAACACAAGTAAGGGAAGGTCCGATCGTCACGAAACTTAGTGGATAGGTAGATAATAGCACTAGTATGCAAAATCTGAAATGACGTCATGATGACATCATCAGTTGATTTTTAATGATTTTTTTTGTTTTATTTTTATTTTTTCTTATTACAATGCAACTTTGTTTTTGATCTGATCGAAGTTGGTGCAGACCAAGACCACATTAACATATTTTAATTTTTTAAAACAAAGTTGCATTCGGGTGACTTTATAATCACATTTTTATTTCCAGTTGTATAGTTTTCCAAGCCAGTATACGAACCAGTGTTTCTCCGTTTTTCCCTGTGCCCCGTACATAGGCCATTAATATGTAAATTTTCATTGTATATATGTGTGGGTGAAAATGATCTGTCTGCTAGTGTTTTTACAAGGCTAATGAAGATGAATTATAATTTTGCAGTTCTCAATGCATGTGAAGTGCCAAGTGAAGTGTCCATTCAAATTACAAAACAAAAGTCACCTATGACTGTAGATTTATCCTCAATGCATGCAAATTGAGAAAAGAATCAAGTCGAACAAGATAAAAGAGATATTTTTCGTGCAACTCCGAATGTGTACACACAAAAAATTACCCAGTTCATTAACGTACACACGTGCCGCGCTTGCGCTATGGCCGTATCATAAATTATGTGGGGACAAAATCACATCCGAGGATCAGCAAACACAGGGCGCCTCGATTATTAATGCCGAGTAGAACATCCAACAGCCTTTGGTCTACGGACTGTACTGTGTATGCAGAATGTAATACTGACCCGGCGGCTGCTTTACATATCTTACTCAGCATAAATAACCGAGGTGCCCTGTGATTTGCTGTTCTGATCCTCAGATGTGATGTTGTCCCCGTACATTATACGTGAGTACGTTCAATGCAACGCATAACCAGTTTGTTCATTCGTGCGTATCTGCTTTAGTTTCACGGAACCCACTGTGGCAGATTCTCCAAGGTTTGATATGGTAAAAATTAAAATTAATTGAAATAACACATCAAAGTGGGCGGCCTCGACCGATTCGTCGTCGGAAGGCTCCGAGGCCAAAGCCGAGGCCTTGCACTCCGAGGCCAAGGCCGAGGCCATGCACTCCGAGGCCAAGGCCGAGGCCATGAAAATCGGCCTTGAGGCTGAGGCCGGCCTCAAGACCTCTCACACTGACGGAGATTGTGAAATATTGTCCAAATACATGATATACAAATGGACGTGGAACATGCAACATCAGAGATGAACAAAACTTAGCGTACAAAAAATCCATAGGGTTGTCTAAGGGGCGTGTGCTAACTTGCAAACGGCGATAGGTCAATTTGGTCGGGTCACGGGTATGGTGAGATAAGTTATCTAATGGCTAGTCTGTGTTCAAGGCTGATGAAGTTGAATTCTAACTGCAGTTATAAATGTAGGTTCAACACAGTGTAACACTGCATCGGAATTACTTGGCTACAGCTGGAAATTACCACACGTCTATAGAAGTGGATGCAGCCATTTCGTATAGAAACGTGTGTGTTGTATCCAGCCGTAGCAAAGTAAAGTGGATGCGGCCTATCGGTGGCTACTTCTATTGTTAATTCATGATTAGCTTTAAGTTTCATTGCTAAGATTGTGCAGAATTTTAATAACTTTTTGTTAATGGTTTTCCTGTTCAGAGTTCTGATTTCCGATTTGGGCGGGACCAGCAAAGCAACACCTACCGCTCGCTGTCAGAGAACACTGGTGTCCCACTCCCTGGAAGACGTTACAGCCAACCACTTACTAAGGATGGAGAGGGACATGAAAGGCAATCATCTGCAACTTACTCAGGTTCGATATCTTTAAAAAGAATAAGGTATAGTTGGGAACAAAACCAAGACACACACACATGGGCTGTGTGGAGGCCAAATTTACCAATTACTTATACCTAGTAAGTGCACAGAAATATCACCTCATGATGAATCAGAAAAAAAATCCCCAAATAATGAAAAATAGCACAAGGTTCAAAATATAATGGCTGTCCAAACAAACTGCTTACATGTATGGGTTGTATCATCCCCTGCTGGTCCAATGCACCGAATTTGGCATGTTTACTTTTTTGGCCTTAGAAATCATATTGAGAAGGGATGACACTGATTTTTTTGCAAGGGTACCTAATTTGCATAAATTTAAAACTGTCATGATCATATATTATTTCTCCTGCTGTGCGAACAGTCACAGACGGTAGAAAAACAATCAATCTCCCATTCCATGCCTTTTACACAGGCTAGTCACCAACAGTCAGATCATATATGTATTTTAAGCAAGCACTGTAACTAGTCAAATTCAGTTAACAGACAAAAGTAGGCAAGTGGTAGGTACATGTACAACTAGCTTATCAATCACATACAGTCAAGCATAGCTGTATAAAGTTACATAAACAGTCACAGCAAATCAATCCTTAACTGTTAAAAACAGTCACTTTATTGATTTTAACTGAAAGGACAACTTTAAATAGAATGTATGTTTGCATAGGAGGGTTAATGCACACATTTTAGTACATGTATATTAGTACACAACGGCACCTTTATTGACATCTTCAGAATGGCTCAGGTCACTGGACGCAAGAGTACCAGCTGTGGACCTTATTTTGTTGTACTTCAGTCACGCATTCGACACCATATCTCACAACCTCCTCATCAGGAAACTTCACCAGTGTTATAATATCAGCAATGCTGCTCTAGACTGGATAGATTCTTTTGTGACAAAACGCGAGCAACGAGTTGTGTACAAGGGAGTCAATTCAGCTTGGTTGCCAGTTTCTTCAGGAGTACCGCAACTATTTGTGCTGTATGTTGTTAATGACTTACAGCTTCATCTGTCATCTAGCCTGGTGCAGTATGCCGACGACACATTCTATTCAGAAATGTTTTCACCGACCATTATGATGCAGTAATTCAAAAAGCCCTGCAGGGGGGTGTTTCATAAAACTTTACAATTAATCTTATCCTGCCAAAATCAACCTCATCTCCAAAACGGACCCTTAAATTTGCAATTAAACTTATCTCCATTTCATAACAAAAGTTAAGATCGATATCAAACAGTCCTTTTTGACTGTACTGAACAATTTGATCTGTCAAACTCGTTTGAGGCCTTAGCAGGTAGTAATGGTGGTGACTTCAGTATGGAGATTTCTGATACTGTGGACTACGGTCATGGTGTGGGCCATCGATCTAGCCCCAACCCTCGTTCTGTTAATGTCAGACAGAAGAAAACATGTAAACCCAAGACAAAATCCTTCAAGATTATCAATGTAAATTGCCCAAGTGTGAGATCAAAACTTGACAGGTTCCACGTACTTCTTGAAACTGAAGATCCAGATATAGTTACTGGTACCGAATCATGGTTAAATAGCACCATTACTAATGGAGAAATTTTCCCATCGTCTTACCAGATATTCAGAAAGGATAGTCTACAGCAGGGAGTCAAGCATCTCAGCAATGATGAATAAACTCAAATGGGACACTCTTCAAGATCGACAAGATCAACTTCACCCTAACATCCGCTGTGCTCCTGACATTAAGACCCCTCTTACACCAATACGTGAAGCCATTTCGTGGCCACTTCGAGTTGTCCGTGGATGCAAAAGTTTAAAAATCAGTTTTTTGGGGGCCCTCAGGTCCATCCGTTGTGTATGTTTTTGCTATAAAAAGCCTGATCTTCGCCGACATCTCTCATTTTGCATCTTGCTGCTGAGGAGAGAACATATCTACAATCATCTTCATCTACAACTCTGGGATGGCTGTAGAAGAGGAAGACATGATGCTGCTAGCCGTGGCTATGGGTCTCGAGGTGGTGAATGCTGAGATGGACGTGGCAGTGGCAGAGGCCCAGCGACAAGTGGAGGAAGAAGAACGACGGGAAGAGGGGCCCATCAGACTGTGGTTGCGAGATTAGGTTACCCGCAGATAGGACTCTGCCTGGTACAAAAAGCTTATGGTGGAGCTCGAAGCAGAAGACCCCCGGACCTTCACCAACGTGATGAGGATGGAACCGGCAATGTTCCATGAAGTCGTCCAGAGACTAGAACTTCAGATAAGGAAGAAGGACACCAACTACCCACTTGCCCTACCTGCAGGCCTCAAGGTGGCTATCACCATCAAGTACCTTGCCGCTGGGGACAGGTACAAGACACTCATGCATGGCTTTACAGGCCTCGAAAGAGTACTAGCCCAGCGTACAAATTCTAGCGAAAAATGCTCCGGGCTACCTAAACTTGGTTCCTTGGTTGCTAGTGAAAAAATTCAGTATTAAACCTACCTGTTAAAATTTTGATCAAACTATATAATGCTTTCGGTGATAATAAATACACGATCGCAAAAACTGAGTCGTTGTGGATGTTTTTATTTGTGTTTTCGAAACGTGATACTCGCGCGATAGGGCGATATAAGCGACTGGACCGCGAATGCCACGAACAGCATAGCACACGGTACGGCGCGGTACCGCACGTGCACACTATTCTCGTGCACATCGTTTATCAAGTTTTCTAACCTTGACTGGCCACAGCTAGCTGTACTGGGCGTTACAGGAGTCCTTGTAAGCGTTTGATACGAAGTCTACACAAAGCCGCCTGCAAACAGCGCCCTCTTTGATTGAAAAAAAAAATTCTCATTCACCGTGCACATTCGGAGGTCCAAAAGCAAGCAAAATGTGGCGATTTTTGCCAAACGTAAGTAACCCAAATGAGGGGAAAGACAGAGCACAGAGAGCGTATGATCAATCGTATGACAAAAATAACTTTTAACTGACATACATGCCTCTTTATTTATTTATACCATCAGCCTTTTATTTTCCGAAATGTCAAATTCTTCACTGGTAAGCTGATAACAAATTTTTGGGTTTCCTTATTTTTTATATACGGGCTAGTAAAACTCTAAACGGGCTAGTAAAATATCCAGTTAACTAGCCCAGTGGGCTAGCCAGGAAAAAAAGTTAGCGCAAGGCCTGCTTTAGGGTACCAGACAACACCATTTCCCTTGCCATCCAAGAAGTATGCCAGGCCATCATGGACGAGCACAACCATGTTATCCACTGCCCAACCACCGAGGCTGAGTGGATGGAAAAAGCCCAACAGTTTGCTGACCGTTGGAATTTTCAACACACGTTGGGAGCTATTGATGGGAAGCATGTGGCCATTATCAAGCTGCCAAAGTCTGGTTCTTACTACTTCAACTATAAGAAGTTTTTCTCCATCATCCTATTTGCCATGGTTGACGCTGCCTACAAGTTCTTGTGGGTTGATGTAGGATGTAACGGTGCCTGCAGTGATGCCCAAGTCTTCAACGGCGGTCAGCTCAGGCGGAAGATAGACGGCACCTTGCATTTTCCTCCTGACAGACAACTACCCGTTGATGAAGAAGGGGTTTCAGTGCCATACTTCCTCGTTAATGATGACGCATTTGCTCTTTGGAAACACCTGATGAAACCTTACTCCAAGAGGAACCTTGACCGTCAGACCTGTATATTCAACTACAGATGTTCCAGGGGATGTAGGGTCGTTGAGAATGCCTTTGGCATCTTAGCCAACCATTACAGATGTCTCTTGACCACCATGCCTCAGCGACCAGAGAATGTTCAGAGGATCATCATGGCCTGTTTATGTCTGCATAATCTTATGGGTACACGTTACCCTGGGGAACAGAACCGAGTCATCGATTGGGAAGATGCAGAGCATAACGTACTTCCTTGGAGAGAGTGGAGGGGGGGGGGGCAGATGCCTGATTTGGGGTGTCCAGAGGCTGGCAACTTTGGTACCAGGCAGGCCAAGCAGCTGAGAGACAGACTGGGAGCATACTACAACTCACCAGCTGGGGCAGTACCTAACCTTAAAGTGACATTTAAGCACAAATATATAACAAAAGCTCTCAGGGTTGGTTTTTAAGGAAAATAGGTCTTTTTATTATAAATTCCAGTGTGATGACGTCATCATATTTTTTTTCGCGCACAGGTGTTGTCTGCATTGAGATCATCATACACAACAATTTTGAAGTGATTACCGCAAACTTCGCCACAGACATCAACTGAAAATTCATTTTACACTTTTTCAACCTGTCGCTAGAGGGCACTCTAACAAGTTATGACGTTACTGGTAATTTATTTATAAAGTACAACCTAGCCACACACTATATCGTTGCGAGCAATTTCACATCTCTTTCCAATTTTAGATTAAAAGAAACTTTAAGTTACTTCCGGTTTGGACCGGAAGGAAGGGTCACGTGATTGTGCTCACATGAAATAAAATGAAGATCGTAGATTATTCTATCAATTCCCACAAACATCAAGTTTGGGTCTCTCATGGCTGATTTTATACTGAATTTCAAATATTACCGTAATTTCCTGCGGATAAGACGCGTCTTATCTGACTTTCTAGACCACAAAAACATCGCTGCGCCTTATCTACAGGCGCGCCTTATCTGGTGTCGCTTGAGTTCAAAGTGACGGTCTTTGTGTGAAGAATTCTTTCAATGCCGCAATCAATAATGCGGTCAACCAAGGCTCAACTCTCCAGACATTGTGACCGTATTTTCATTCCAACAATGCCGCGATGTGTTGATCCCCCATGATCGTGCTTTCATTCCAACAATGCCGCAATGCGTTGATCCCCCTTAGTGATCGTGCTTTCGTTCCAACAATGCCGTCATACAAACGTTTTTCTTTGTGGCCGTTTTTTTATTCCGAAAATGCTGCAATCAGAATTACTTAAACGTTTGGAAATCGCATTCACTCAAGTTCTATTGTGTGAACGTTGAGGGTGTTTATTGTACAGGATATCTTCGAAGTCTGCAAGCCTGAGGATCAAAATGAAAACAGTGCGAGTCGGTAAAAGCGGCTCAGGAAAGCGTACTTCCGGCCCGAGCGCCATGTTATGCATACAGAGACCGCACGAACCTTAGTGCACGTGTGGCCGAACATTTTGTAGAAACACGCTGCGGTGTATCATCAAGTCCGAGCGGTAAAATCTCGTTAAAATATATATTTCAACGGACAAATACATACACAGAGAAGAGAGATCACGTTCTGAGAATTAATTTGCGGAAATTCTCTTTCTCCACCGATGTATGTTATTTTCTACGATCCAAATTCGTCCTGATACGCTACTGTAGTCATGCACGGAACATCATGGTCCGGTACCGTACGTAGGCCGTAGTCACTGGTTCCTGCCCACATCATAGCTTCGATTCTGTAAGCATGCGATGGGAACCAACGAATACTGATGGCACTGCTGCCGCACGGAACATCGTACAGCGGCATGGCTTCGACGACGTGCATCACAAATGCGTCAGAATTACAGGCCTTTTCGTCAAGATTTAGCGTGTCAAGATGAAATAATATCGTGTAAACGATTATGTTGTGCATGCAAATGGCGTGTGTAATATTACTGTGCGTATCGGCGGCTGAAAATGTGATCGGCAATTTGTTTTCTGTGTACGGTGAGTAATTATACTGACACTGTGACAGCTCGGTTACTTCTCCCACGCGGTCTGGGTAAATTTTCCCGTGTCGAAAGTCCAAGTGCGGACAGTGGTCACATTTGACCATTTCTCATTTTACTATCGTCTCGGTAAAACCTTCCAAAAAAAAGTCCAGTGCGGACACGGCTTTATAATTCATCCTCCGAATAGTGTGATCGTTCTAAGGCAACACAATGGCCCCTTTGTGGCGATGTACTGACACCGGGTGACGCCTGGTGTTCTTCTGTGTGCGGTCAAACATGCGTCTTATGCGGCGGTGCGCCTTATCTGTTGGCGTTTGAATTTTTTTGGGTGATTTTAGGGACCTGCGCCTTATCCGCCGCGCGCCTTATCCGCAGGAAATTACGGTAAATCTATTTATCTTTAATGCGACGTCACGTGACCCATGATGACGTCATGATGACGTCACTCTTCGGGACACAACCATGCTATAAGGACTATGCCTATGCTGACTTTGAATGATGTACGACAAAGATTAATGCCAAAAGTGGCGTTGAGAAAAAAATGTGTACAAAGTCTATGGGCTTTAGGCGACAAAAAGAAGAAAGACTAGAGATCTATGTCTGTTTGCAACAGAACATAGGGCTTTTCCGCATTATGTTTTTTTTTATCAATAACACGTCCCAGACTATGCATGTACAATGATTCCAAGAATACGGTACAATAATTTTTAGATTTAGCATGTAGCATCTGTGAGAGATTTATCTTCCAAAAAAAAAATAAATCCATATTAAATCAGACGTATCGGACTACTTCCTCCTGGGGGGTGCTGCGCACATGTGGCTTCTTTAACAGGATTTGAAGACATCCCATGCCTAGTACATGTACGTGTACACACATTATTTTACATGTAGCATTAGTTTTATGGGTATGTTACTGATATTGTTACTGATATTGATGTTTTTAGTAATACAATGTGATTTGAACTTTGTAAGGGGCAGCCACTCCCCCTTACGTATCCGAGGGGTTGGATGTGCTGTATTTCTATATCGCTGCCATGGCTGTCCCCCACAGATGTGGACTGGGCCATGCATGCCCATTCATTAATGGTTGGCTTGGGAGCCAAGTGGTAATTAACGTACATGTACGGGACCTGGGAGTCAATTATGTGTTTGAAATGTTTCTTTTGGGCCTGTTAGCCCCATGACTTGATGCCAGCCTGCCCAAATCAATCCGGAATGAAGACAGTTTGAAATAAATAACTTGAAACGGAGACAAAAAATTATTTCTTGAGTTTCATCCGTTAGTGAGTCTGAGTATAATACACATTTTCCCCCCACTTTCCATAAACGTTTCATTCGCATTAGTCACTTTCTTTTTACATATCACCAGGTGTGATAATATTACCCAAAATGCAAAAGAAAGTCTTAAGTGTGTTCTGTACATCACAAACATGTACGTACAGTCATTTTTTACATAAAGCCCGAGGACAACCTATTGTGTTTTCCTTTGTCCCTGTAATGTAACAGTCTCCCGTAGATTAAGCACATAATCGTACGAGCAAGGACCGTTTTCAACAAAAGATGAACGCTTGAGGACAACAAAGAATCTGTTGTTCTCCCTTTGTCTGTCCGTCCTCCGGGTGTATGTACATGTAGTGTACACTCATCTAGTTTTTTTTTCTTATTTAGCTAAGTTTTCAGGGAAATTGGTCACTTTTGGATTTTAGTGTCATTTGGATGTTTTTGGGCTACAGATAGGCAATTAGAGGATAAATGAAATTCTTCTCCTTTATGCCCAGGTGCAATGGAGCATCGGAGTGCACCCAGACACCGTCAGGTTCATCATCCAGCCACAGCATATGCAGCCCAACTGACTGACCTCACCCAGCCAGAGGTCATGTCCCATCACTCTAACATATCTGAAGCACAGGAAGAAGATTCCTTTAACCCTTATGTGCAGCAGACTCCTCGGCTGGTACACAGTGCAGGGGCTGTACATACTAGACATCACAAGGGAATCATGCATATCCCAGGTAATTATTTCCGTGACCTGTGTATACTCTACGGTAGGTATGTGCTAAGTATGGACTCAGTGTAGAACTACCCACTATTAAAAAAGAGATAGTTAAGTGGGACCTGTACCACTGAGGAGGTATCCATTTTTAGAGTGGGAATATCTTTCTCTAGAATTATGTGCATTCCTCTCTTTTTGGAAAATGGTGAGACTATAATAAAATTAGAATTACAACATCAAGTAATTGTTTTCTGAATAAGAAAAAAAATAATGGAAAACTAGACTTGCTTATGTTTGTGGACAAACACAGGGCTGTTTCGGCAACATTTTTGTGAGTATAAAGTATAATTTCCATCCAAGAAGGATGTGTAGTTCTGTTTATAATAAATGGTGGCATATAAAATGTGATTACATTCTCGTAGGGCTTTGAATTATGACGTCACATGTCAAGTAATGACGTCATCATGACGTCACATCAATTTTCATCTATAACACATTCCGGTCTAGGTACATACCAACTTTCAACCCATTCGGACCTGTAGTTCAAATTACAATGCACTTCCGGTTTCAACCAGAAAGAAGGTCTGGATTAAATCTGGATTAAATCTCTCGCGGTTGGTTTTTCAGCAATTTTTGAAGGTTTAAAGGTATGTTCATTGTAACTTCCGGCCTGGTGACGTCACCAATCTTTCTCCCCCCCCCCCCAACTTGTTGTTGGCATGAAGCAGGTTGTAAACATCAGTTCTAAAAATTATTTCAGCAAACTTAGCCACACTCATCAACTGATTATTCATTTTAAACAGTTTTCAACCTGCCGCTAGAGGGCGCTCTAACAGTTAATGACGTCACCATTAACTTTTTTGTAAAGAACAATTTAGCCAGAGCATACATCTTTGAAAGCAAGTTTACATCTTTTACCAATTTTAAATTACAAGGCACTTCAGGTTTCAACCGGAAGGAAGGGTCACGTGATTTTGCACGTAATATCAGAAATGAAGACTCTGGATTATTCTATCAATTCCCGCAAACGTCAAGTTCAGATCTCTCCCGCTTGATTTTATATTGATTTTTAAAGATTGAATTTATTTATCTTTAACGTGACGTCACATGACCCATGATGACATAATCATGATGTCATTTTCAAACATCCCCGTCTAGGTACATACCAACTTTCAACCCAATCGGACCTGTAGTTCTGGAGATATAGGCCTTCTAAATATGACCTATATTGTGACGTCAGGTGACTCGTGATGACGTCATGATGATGTCAATGTTCCGCACACATCTTCAGGTGCTGGTCTAAGTGTGTGCCAAGTATAAAGTCAATCGGACTGATTTTAGTGCTCAAAGTGCCTTCCACGATGAAAATGTGTACAAATGCTATGGGCCACGGCTACAAGAGAAGAAACAAAAACTAGATTTATGTTTGTGGACAAACACAGGGCTGTTTCGGTAACTTTTTTTGACAAATATGTGGCATATTTTCAAGTATAAGTTCCATCCAGGAAGGATGTGACATGTAAAGTATAAGTTCCATCCAGGAAGCAGTGTAGTTCTGTTTATAATAAATGGTGGCATATAATATGTGATTACATTCTCATAGGGTTTTGAATTATGACATCACATGTCACGTGATTACATTATGATGACGATACATCACTTTTCATCTATAAGGCCCCATCTCGATAATGAATGGGCGTCGGTACCCCGATCTTTCTGAAGGATCCTGCAGACTTTTTTAACAAAAGAGCCCTTGACAACCCGTCCTGGCACGGGCCAGAATGCTTCATTTAAATAACAAAAGGTGTGAATATGCCCGATCTTCTGCAGACCCGCCGGGCCAGGCTCAGTGCCAGAGAGATCATTTAAATATGAATGGCCGGTCAGTCTGCAGAATACCGACCTGCAAAACCGCAACTACTTAGCCATGTTGTGAGCCTGGCCTCGTGAGCACATGAAGGAATGTGATGTGACTAGTATTATATTTGTGCGGTAATGTACATTTATTCGAGTTCAAGGGGGCCTAGTATAAGCCTTTTCAGCAAGTAATTTTTTCCGGTATTATCCGAAAGAAAACATGGTGGTTTAACGCCAGTTTTCGTACAATACGTACGTGTTCGATCCGACGGTTTCGATTGTAATAATAGAGAGGCATAAGTACAAGTAACCATGGAGAAATAACTCCATGGTACAACAGAGGCGAAACGAGCAAATTGTGGCTCACAACGGTCGCGAGAGTTGGAACCAGACTGATAGTCTACTACTGCATGTATTTTTGTACGCGGATGGCATTTTGTGTGGAGCGGGATCGGCCGTTGTCAGACTTGTTTGACACGTGGTATTTTGTGCATGTATTATCCCTGTTGCTGTGTTGTGCAGTGTGGAGCGGGATCTGAACTATACTTTGACCGTGTCAAACGCGTAGCGAGCAATGGGTTGTGTGGCATTGTGTCTGGCCGCATTGCGGTGTTTTCCCCGCGCGTCCGGACAGAATAAAGGTCCAGGGAATAAAATCGCAACTTTGTTGTTATGATTGGTAAAAACCTGACTTAAAAATCAACTTATTGTTAATTAAATGAGGATTCCTTGGACATCAAACATTCTGCTATGTATTGAAAATTTGCTTGGCCTAATATATATAATATGCATGTGTATTAACATTTCCTTGTCGATTTCTGAGTAGGTACTCAAGAAGCCACCATTTACTTGACGAGACGGGGAGACCATCACAAATTACCCCACGTCATGGCAATGATATGAAATGTTGCTCAAAAATATTTAGACTTCATCAAGAGACCCTTCGGTATTCATTGTAATATAATTATTTGTAATTAATGTGGAGTAATAAAGCATTCGAAGAATTAATGCCCCACACCTCAAAAATAGTAATTATCCTACCGAAGTTCCATAATTATGCATTGTCTTTTTCATAAATTTAATTTGACTGTGCGAGGTATTAGAGAGTTCATTTCCGCAATCTAGAATGTAAGAAAAATGATGAGTGTAATCATGTTCCTTGCCCTATCGTGTAATGAATATGTAAGAAATATTGAAAACTAAACAACGTAGTATCTTTAGAAAATACAGCATAAAGTTAGTCTCTATGCTTTTAAAAATATATATTGTGTTCTTTATGAAATAATATGGTGTCATTCACTTCTGAATGTGACATCAAAATCAACGAATAATAAAGTTTGTTTTACTGCGGCCGAGCAATTTTTTTTAATGGGAGCTAAAAATAATCAAAGAATAAAAACTAATTTTCAGAGGGTAGAAAATGTCTATGCACAAGAAAACCACTTGGTCGTGTAGGCCTATTGCAGAGTTTTAGGAGTACACCAATATCTTGTGCAGACAAAAGAGCATGAGTAGATGAACTTAAATCACCCAATATCATTATGGAAGACTTTCGGTAGAAACTGACTCATGAATATTTACGAGGGCCTTCACTGCACGTCACTGGTTTCCTTGACAATTATGTTGCTATGATGGAAGTGTTTGAGAAATCCGCATGAATTTCAACCGTGATGAGTTTTGGGCGGTCCTAGCTGTGCCGCTTTTATGACCTATCAGCCATGTCGACTGAAATAGTTTTGCTCGGATGTTGGCATCGGGTCTTCTCATTGGTGGTAGAATTTCGTAGCCATGACGATATACATGTTTGTCTTGTTTCCCACGCTCTGTTTGGCAATGAGCCAACCCTTTCCCACAAAGACCAGGATAGATTGGAGTTGTCAACGGCTGTTTACCGTGCAGGCGTATGAGTGGGGCTGGGGAGGTTATTATTAGGCAGCTGTGCCTACGTACCGGTGCGGGCATGGCCCGGCCGGGATTAAATTTTTAACCAGTGCGATGTTCATTTCTCAAAATATTTACCCCAAACTTAGTTCATTACATTTTGCATTTGATGAGGTTGTTCACATGCCTAATTTTTGAAATCGTTTTATTGTTATACAATCATAAATATTGATATTTTATATTTAATAAAAAACCATGCGTTTTTATATAAATTAGTCAGAGTGACCATGCATGGTGACGTGACTATAATATTATGCCCCATTATTTTATCATTCTATCTAACTGCATTCTCCTACTCAAAATCAGTCCGTATTTAATCCAAAAAGTTTACTATCCAGTTATAAAACACTCAATGATTTCAAACGATTCTTTTAATACTGATAATCCTGCAAAGTGATGGAGCATGTGGTCTAGATCCTAGATGGAGTCAACGTCGGATCCTCACTAGTCGAATACCAAACTGTCATGACCATCGGGATTCGAATTAAATGTGCAACTTGGAGAAGGAAATTCCATTTGTCCAAGGTGTTGAAGCTGTACCACTACTTGCAGTAGTACGATGCAGCAAAATGTCCCCTTTTGTCACTAACTTGGTGAAATTTGCACGAAGTCTGTGCTTCAGGTCCTTCTGCGTCTTGCATGTGCGGTCGGCAAACTAAAATGCATACCGTTTTGCATGTGTCGTCGACGCGTCGTGTTACCAGGATCACAGCCACTTGAATTAGTACGCAATTGTATTTGGGAGCTGACTGTTTGCGTTGCGTGCTGGGGGAAATCCCCGCCAGCAAAACGGCTGTTTCATGTACTCTTTTCTTAAAACATTTTACTACTTGGCCTTTTATGTACGTCAAAAAAATAAGAATTGAATTGCATACTTTTAGACCCTCACAATTCTTTTCAAGCGTTAAGCAGTGATTTACAACCCGGAATGTTGCCCATCTCAATTTGTGTTCATTCAAATTTTCAAATGGTTATTCTTATAGAAGCATAAAACTTCTCAAATCTTCAGAATTTCACGGCAAACTTACGTGACACATCGTTTTTTATGTCATTGCGATGAAGTGGAGAACTTCCAAAACATTAATTTGCATTGAAAATACGGCAATCTGGGAGCAAAATGCAGTGAAATATTTTGTTAGAATGACAAAAAAGAGGGGTTATCCTGGCAGTTATCTTACGCAGTGATTATGTTCCATGTACATTCGGCTTTTGTTACGATCTTTGTAAGAAAACTCGGTTCAAAGCCTAAAGGTTTCGGTGAAATTAACGTTCATATTAGGCCAGTTCATATTCTCGCCATGAAATAAATTATTATGTCTACTTCACTCTACTTACCAGTAGAGCAACACTACTTATGCATATTCCCCCTACCGGCAGGTATTTTCGCTAAGAGTTATATACAATAGCGCCCTCCAGCGCCCTACCCATAACACCCCGCGGCATGCGTGCCTCGTGAGCGTCCTCTTTTCTCTTAGCGGCAGGTCGGGTAGGACGTGCGTGAAATAGCTCGCTGTTTGCCTCGTCATTTACTACCCTTTTTTGCGTTGAAGAGAAGTATTTAATAAAAGAGAAGAGTAAGAAGAAGAAGGCTGCACGCCGATTACATCGTTCTTCTTCGGGGTCTGACGACTCCTCTGACCGGTCCCGCCGGGGCAAACGCTCCCGGGGGGAGGACGCGGTTTCTAGGGCAGATTTCCTGCTGGCTTTCCAGTCAATTTCCGATACGCTATCGGCTATGTCGGCAGGCCGCTGGGCGGGCCCTATTGGGGGCCCCCCTGCAGCGGTGGATTACGGCCCACAGCCATCGGTCGTTGGGCCCGCATCACAGTCTTCAGTCACCGGTCACGCTTGGGTGGCCCGGGAACAGAGGGACATACCGCACACAATTAGTCGTGCTCCGGCGTCCCCGCCTGCGGTGAGGGCTTCACAGTCGTCGTGCGTTGGTCACGGTTGGGTGGCCCAAGCACAGCGGGACATACCGCCCGTGGTTGACCGTACACCGGAGGCCCGGCCTGCAGCGAGCGTCTCGCATGCATCGGCCGTGGGCCACGGTTGGGTGGATCAGAGGCCGCGGGACCTACCGCGTACGCTGGGATCCCCACCTGTATTGAGTATTCATCCATCTATGCAGTTTGACTCGGAGGAAGTTGTCCAGCCACTACCGCGTGGCTCGGTACAACTCGCCCCTCCTGACGGCGCTCTTTCACCGGAGTCAACTCGGCCCTCACAATCGGCTGAGTCATCCGATGACGACGAGGAACCAGACCGTTTACAGCGGCTGTCTATCTCTGAAACGGAGCTCCGTTTAGTACAGAGGGATATGATAAGAGTACTTCATTTACCCTCCGCTGATGAGCCCCCTCCGCCTGACGGGCTCCGCATCTAGCAGCGATAAGATATTCCCCGTACTTCCCTTAGATCAGGTATGCGTGGAACGTATCGACAGCATCATGTCAACTGATAAATGGCGGCCGTTTCTCAGTCGAGAACGGGATTATTTTCGTTTCCCGGCTGAAGATCAGGTGAAGTTCTTCACTCCGCCTACCATCCCCGACGCCGCAAAAGATAAACTTGCGGCCGATGAGAGTGGTTCGTCTTCCAAGCGGCCCTTTGTGGACAAAACACGGGGTAAACTTGAAGATGTTTTGAAGAAGATGGATACAGCTTCACGCTTCGGTTTGAAATCAGCGTCTTTCCTGCTTCTTCTCACGGAATATTTGGCCGTGGGCTATGAAGAAGATTCGCCGATTCCAGCAGATATGCTGACTGCGGCCCTTCATTGTCTCGACCATGGTCTACGCTCAGTGCTTGATCAATTCGCACGCGTGTCGACCCTATCAACGTCCACCCGCCGGGGTAACGTGCTCGATGCACTTTTCCTCCCGTCGCAGGGTGCTCGCAAAAGACTTGAAAATCTCCCCTTGACGGGCCCGGATCTGTTTGCTGATAAATTCGAAGAGCAGATGCGAGATGAGGCCAAACGTCTGAAGGCTACAGAGAAAATCAACTTCAAGAAGCCTCCAGCACCGGCGCCCAAACAGCAGCGGGGTAAGGGCAAAACATTTGTCATTCCCCGCCGCAAGCCTCTGAAATCTGGTCGCGGTGGTTTTCGTGGCCGCACGGACAATACTTCCAGTGCGCGCGCCACGCAGGCCCGCACGTTCTCTGGACAACAACGGCCCCAATCCGGTCGTGGTTTCCGGGCACCGGCCCCCCGCTATCCCGGGGGCTGGCGCAAGTGACTTAGTAGACTCGTGGCGGCCTCCCGCCGTCGGACCCGTGGGAGGCCGTCTCCGAGACTTTGCGGGGTCCTGGGGTTTAATTACGTCCGACCGGTGGGTACTCGACACGATCGGGTGCGGCTACGCACTCGAGTTCTCGAGCACCCCCCCGTCAGACATGATCGTTCGACCGACGGTAGTTCCGTCCGATCCTACCAAACGTCTCTCCCTCGAAGGGGAGATCAGTTCCCTCCTCGGGAAACGGGCAATTCGCCCGCTCCCTCCGGGGGAGACACGGTCGGGTTTCATGTCGACCTTCTTCCTGGTACCCAAGAAGGAGGCCGGCATGTGGCGCCCGATTTTAAATCTAAAACCCCTCAACAAATTTATTCGGCCAAGACGTTTTCGCATGGATACGCTCAACATCATACTCCAATCGATTCGTACTCCTGCGTGGGGAGCCAGTCTAGATCTGAAAGATGCGTATCTACACATTCCTGTCAGACCAGACCACTGGAAGTTTCTTCGTTTTCAGTACGAGAACGTCCAGTACGAGTTCATTGTTCTTCCGTTTGGTCTAGCCACCTCACCCCGGGTCTTCACGCGTGTGGTGAAGACAATCGGGGCCGCATTAAGAAAACAAGGTGTGATGATCTTCATGTATCTGGACGATTGGATCATTATTGCTCAATCTCAGACGGCCGCATCGGCGGCACTCAATCTGACTTGGCGTCTAGCGGCGGATCTCGGGTTTATTATCAACGCCGAGAAATCCCATCCACATCCATCCCAATTCCCAATCTTTCTGGGAGCGTCACTCGATCTCCAGAAGGGATTGGTTCGGCCTACGGAGGAACGAATTGTAAATCTCCAACAGTGTGTGTCTCTGTTTCTCCCGACGACCATGGCCCCAGCGCAAGCCTGGCTAAGGTTGCTCGGTCTTATGGCCAGTATGGTAGATGTGGTGAACTTTTGCAGACTAAGGATGCGTCCCATCCAATTACATCTGCTGTCCTTCTATCGGCCCAGTCGTCATCACATACGTCATCTGGTGCCGACCACACCTTGGCTAATACCGCACCTCCGTTGGTGGCTCGACAATGCCAATCTCACGGAGGGGCGCGCTTTTCACAATCCGAGGCCGTCAGTGACCATCACGACAGACGCGTCACTTTTTGGCTGGGGGGCCACCCTCCACCCGCGCCAAGTAGCGGGTCGGTGGGGGCCCGAAGAGTGCTCGAAGCACATAAATGTGCTGGAGATGTTGGCAGTCATCAATGCTCTCCAACGTTTTCAAGCATCAGTGACAAACCAAGTAGTCAACATTCGTTGCGACAATGCCACAGTAGTGGCCTACATCAATCGACAGGGAGGCACGCGATCCGCCCAACTATGCGCGCTCACGTGGAATCTCTTCCACTGGTGTATGGACCACGGAGTAACACTCGTGGCAACTCATCTCCCAGGCGAGGAGAACGTCACAGCCGACGCTCTCTCCAGGGGGTGGGTCGTTCCGACGGAATGGACACTGCGTCCGCAGGTTGTCCAATCACTTTTTCTGTTGATCGATCGGCCTCATGTCGACCTGTTTGCCTCTCGAAACAACCACCAGTTACCGGTATACTGCGCAAGACACAACGACCCTTGCGCATGGCAGACAGACGCGCTGGCAATACGGTGGGACAGACTACTTGCGTACGCCTTTCCCCCGTTCTCCCTCATACCGCGAGTACTGACCAAAGTGGAACAGGAGGAGTGCAAGATCCTCCTCATAGCTCCCTTTTGGCCACGCCAGCCTTGGTTCCCGAGACTCATCAAGCTCTTGGTTCACCGCCCGGTGATTCTTCCGAAGAGGGCAGACATACTGTTCCAGCCCAGCTCGGGTTTTCTTCACCCGGCCCCGGAGGATCTCCACCTGACGTGCTGGGTATTATCAAGCAATCCTTCCGCACGGCGGGCCTTTCTGAACGAGCTGCGGCCATTGCAGCCTGCAGCCGGCGGGAGTCTACCAGGAAAATTTATAACAGTAGATTACACCATTTTTACAAATGGTGTAAAGCCAGGTCTCTGCATCCCCCCGGAGAGATTGCAGACTTCCTAGTAGGCCTCTTTGACAGTGATCTTGCTACAGCCACAGTTAAGAATTACCGTTCGGCTATAGCGGCTATTCATGGAGGTTTCTCTGACGGTTCCTCGGTGTCAGATAATCAGAATCTTAGCCAACTTATCAAGGGGATGTTTGTGTCACGCCCCCCGACACGTAGACTATTACCATCGTGGGATCTCTTTGCTGTCTTATCAACCTTATCGAGACCCCCGTTTGAACCAATGGGCAGCTCAACCTTGTTGCAGCTGTCGGTTAAAGTGTCATTTCTATTAGCAGTGGCTACGTCTAGACGACGTAGCGAGCTGCATTCGCTTACAGTGGAGACAGGTCACATCCGGTGGGAACCAGGGGGTGTTCGCCTGGTTCCTAAAACAGGTTTTCTGACCAAAAATCAGTCAGAATCATTTTCACCTCCTGACATTTTTGTGCCGGACATCAAATCCTTTTCGTCTGTCTCTGGTGACAGACTTTGGTGTCCGGTCAGGGCCCTGAAGTGGTACGTTGATAGAACTAAAACGCTCCGAAGCGGCCATTCACAGCTGTTTATAACAACGACTCCACCATACCGGCCGGCCTCGCGTGATACACTTTCCCGCTGGTTGGTTACGGCCATCAAATCAACAATAGACTCACCAACAACAGATTCCGTTGGGTCAGTCCATGCACATGAGGTCAGGGCAACTTCTACTTCCTGGGCCTTTTTTAAGGGTGTTTCTATTAAAGATATCACACAGGCAGCGTGTTGGAAAACCCCCAACACCTTTACAGAGTGTTATTTGAAGGATGTCCTCCAGACGGAAGGCAGAGCCGGGAGAGTGGTGCTGAAGGCGGCGAGCCGAGCATCATCAGGTCCACAGGATCCTCTCCTACCCGGGACTTCCCTAGAATAGGTGAGTCTCCTCATCCTGGCTATTTACATTATACATTACATTGTATTGAGTATAAATGTATAGCTAAACACTCTTGTAATAAGGTCATTGGTCTTGGACAAGTTACCTTCTTTGTATACAGTTTACCTTGTGCATGGGCTTGGTTTGAAGTGTTTTAGAACTTGCTTTAAGAAGTGTCTTGTACTAACAGTACTCTTCTTTGCAGGATTCAACTGTATTATATATTATATTTATTATTATATAATACTTTACATTATGAGACGTTCCCCCTAACGAGGGCTGACGTCTTGATTAACATGTGAGGGTAATTAATATCCTTTACATGTACAGTTCTTGGTTTTTTCCCCTGTCCGCCTTTGGACGGAACAGTGGGAGCCATCTGGGGTTACATTCCATGTTTCATACCCCTGTGAGTAAGCAATAGCATCTCGCATGGCCCACCTCCTTGACGGTGCTAGTCTATGCATAAGTAGTGTTGCTCTACAGGTAAGTAGAGTGAAGTAGACTCCCCCCCCCACAGAAGTGTGGTTGGGGTCTACGAACGAATACTTACCTGTAGAGCATCCCTCCCTCCTACCCCACTCTTCTCGATGCCTTGGGTACTTTGTTGTATTCCGACTTAGCGCTCGAGAAAAGAGGACGCTCACGAGGCACGCTTGCCGCGGGGTGTTATGGGTAGGGCGCTGGAGGGCGCTATTGTATATAACTCTTAGCGAAAATACCTGCCGGTAGGGGGAATATGCATAAGTAGTGTTGCTCTACAGGTAAGTATTCGTTCGTAGACCCCAACCACACTTCTGTGGGGGGGGGGGGGAATTAATTACAGAAACCTTTCTGGAAACGTTTGCAGATGACGAATTCGCTTCGATCTTCGCTTCGCTTCGCTTCGCTATTATATTCACTTGTATTTAAAAGGCCGGTTCCTGCTCACACAATCATAATGTACAATGTTTTGTTTGATAACAAAACGGAACGTCTTTCTGCGTCCCGACCGTGTGTATTCATGAGGTCTACGGTGACTCATGTTTATTCATTGCATCATTGTTGAGATAACAAAAGCGCACGGCTGGTCTAGCTCATTAAAGTCGCCGTGCTTGAACGCACACACCCGTCCAGTCTATTCCCGCCCTCCTTGACAACTGCAGACTGATCGTCTGGCCTAACACATCACGGTCTAGGTACACACCAACGTTCAACATAATCAGACCTGTAGTTCTGTAGATATTGGCCATCAAATTATGCACTCTTTTAATATGATGTCACATGTCACGTAATGACGTCATCTTGATTTCACTTGAATTTTCATCTTAATCACATCCTGGTCTAGGTACATACCAAGTTTCAACCCAATCAGACTTGTAGTTCTGTAGATATTGGCCTTTAAAAAATGCAATTTTAGGATCAGGACCAATACAGTTCTGTAGATATTGGCCTTCAAAATGTGCACTTTTAATATGCTGTCACGTGATGATGTCATTGTGACGCCACTTCAATTTTCATCTATAACACCTCCCGGTTTAGGTACAAACCACGTTTCAACCCAATCAGACCTGTAATTCTGTAGATATTGGCCTTCAAAATATGAACTTTTAATATGATGTCCCATGTCACGTGATGACGTCATCGCAACGTCATTTCAATGTTATGGAGATATAGGCCTTCAAAATTTGCGCCTACATTGTGACGTCACGTGACTCGTCATGACGTCATGATGACGTCAATGTTTTCCACGCATCTTCAGGTGCTGGTCTAAGTGTGTGCGGAGTATAAAGTCAATCGGACTGATTTTAGTGCTAGAGTGCCTTCCACGATGAAAACGTCTGCAAGTGCTATGGCCACAGCTGAAAAAGAAAAGAAAAAAAAAAAAAAAAAACATTTTACGAAAACAAAGGCTGTTTCGGCTGGTTGCCGAAACAGCCAAAAAGGAACAAAACAAAACTTTAATGAAAAAAAAGGCTGTTCTGGCAGTTTTGCCCAAACAGCCAACTAAACGGCTGAGGTAAAAGCTTTTAACCCCTTGAAGAATAACCATAGCTATTTGTTTTGGTACATTTTGTGCCCCGTACATAACTTTATTTAACAGTGTTTTTTTTTTGTACAAATAGCACTTCATTCCAATTTACCTGCTTCTACATTTTGGAACATAGCATTATTTATGCTGATGTAGCAAATGGAACAGTCTAACTTGGCTTGCTGACATTAATTGGTCGTATATATGCTCAGCTGACCATTGTTCGAGGTTACCTACCGGTATTTAGTACAGGCATTTTACCATATTTAGGGCTCACCCCGAACAAATTATAACAGAAACAAACTCAATAGTTTTGAATACCCGGGTATCTGAATATATTCTCTTTTAGTCACATATAAAAAGTCACGGAAGATTTTCCTGGGGGAAGTTAAACAAAATCACCAAGTATCACCTAAGCAAAAAGACGTCTTTTTTTTTTTTTTTAGCATTTTAGCTTTCTTCTTGTGGCAACAATATTTGGTTGAATACCTCACTGTTATGACAAGACAGGAATATTGCAGGAATGAGGAGCCGATTCTGTGTTGAACATTTTATTTTAACCTTTTCATCATGTTCACAAAGAAATTATTGGTCCACTTTTGGGACTCTCTTACCTGTTAAACCTTACATTTGCATATTTCTCTAGCCTATAAAGGCTCCCAATTGCTAGTGTTTTATACCACAGTACATAGCGCCCTTAGCGCCCAAGCCCTCAGTACCCGCATCAGTCTGGTACCCTCATCCTCTTTTTCTCGAGCACACCCACGATTGAGACATAGAATTTTCAAGCTCTCAAAGGACTTGCAACTTCCTTCCTTATTGCTAAGTATGGGATATAAGTAGCATTTAATTTTTAATTATACATAACGTGTGTGTCGTTTTTCTCATTTTGTGGAAGAAAATACCACTCGTACAGTTCACCACTGTCTGGAATTGTTCTCACAAATCTTCTTTCTTTCTTTCTGTCTTTTTTTCCGTACAGCACTTCTCCGCGGGTTTTCTCCTAAACGGTTTATGAACTTGTAACTTTCAACATATATTGACCCTCATCCCTAGTGGTGCATATTACTCTGACGTCATTATGACGTCATCGGGTGTCATTGAAAAAATGACAATCTTCTTTCGCATATAACTCTTGAACAAAACGATCAATTATGTTCCAATCTTGTAATCAGACCATTAATTGATAAACTTTTTTGTCATTACATGAACTTGCTTGACCTTTACTTCATGGTCAACCGGAAGGTCAAAGTTAGGTGAATTTAAAATATAGACAGAAGTCTCAAAATCAAAACGAACTGAATTTTTTCTAAACAATTTACAGGATTATGATAAAACCTAGTATGAACTTGAACCTTCGTCCGAAGATGTAAAAAAAAATCTGACGTCATCAGGTTTGGGGCCAAATTTGTAAAAATAGTTTCAGCTATATCTTTAGAACTAAATAGAGTATCGTGTTTGTTTTTGCGTGAGGTTGTAAATGATGCCTCGAACAACAATTCTTGTTCCCGGTCACACAATCGCTTGACTTTCACTTCCGGTGTTACCGGAAGTGCAAGAAAAACTGAATATAACTCGAAAGCGAAAGCTCTTTACTATATGCAAATAAATTATGGAAGTGTTTAGAACAGAATAAAGGACACAAAAACAGCATTATGACGTCATTATTTGAAAGGGCGCCATCTAGCGGTACATCAAATAGGGTTTGTTTTTTTTAATTTAAAAACCATCCATCCAAATTTAATCAAATCGCCCCTTGTTATTTTTTTTTTCAACTACATATAGCTTTGCAAGGTTTCAAAATTATGACCTCATCAGACTGGAAGTACTGTAGGGAGAATTTGAAAATAATCATTTATTTTTATACTATCATTTGATCCCTGTCTTATGACTTTGTTCGTAGCCCAAATAATGATATCCGTTACAATGTTGACCTTTCGATCTTTAATACTGTTATGTCATCAAACCGGAAGTTAGGTGTTATTAACACATACACTTATATTTTCCATATTTTTATACGTTATTTTAACTTCATAATGAACATATGTCCTCTCCGAACTAAATCAATATTCTCTTCCCTTTTTGGACTGATCACGTCATCAAACCAGAAATAACTTGTACGTGTACATAAAATGTATACTAAAATTTGATACATTTTTGTTTAAAGCTATAGTCCATCATTTGCAGCCATCCAAAAAGTACTGGCGTATTATTGTTGAAAAATATTCTTGGTTGAAAGTAGTAAGTGGATTAAACTCCCTGTGAAATTAATCTTTCTGGCAAGCTATCATTTTGAAGTAATCAGCGAAAGAAGGCCTTTCCAACGGTGTGTTTTAAGACGCACCGTAGGAAAATTTAAATTAGTAGTTCGTTTTGTTATTCGGCACAGCGTGCGCAAGCATTGGCACGACGCACAGGCATGCGCTGTTGCTATAATTCGTCGGATCAGTGCGAGACATCGCGTATAGCTGCAATTCAAAACAATTCAAAACATGATTTAGCAACTTTTGATTTGAAATTGAGATCCTAGAATGCTGTTTTTCTCGGAATATACAGCTGAAGCTAAGCGGAAACTTCATCAGGTTAGTTGTTCAGTATCCTTCGTTAGATTTTGAACACTTTTGTCGCTTTAAACGAATAAAATGCACAAATTACAAATGATGGACTATATCTTTAAACAAAATCATTGGTTGTACTGGAAAGGTTACATTTTCGTGATCCTTTGTTCTAACATAAAATTATTCATAACCCATCTGGGCTGTGTCTAATGAAATAGATGTCGGCCTGACCACTCTGCGTTTGTAACTCAAACGCCTTGACCTCTAGTAATTTTGCTGTTTTCCTCACTGGAAAATCACCAATTGTTTCATTGTAGGTTCATCATGGCAGAGTCACGCAAGAAAAAAACACTATAATACACTGTAATACCAATTTCTTACGTATGGCATGTGTCACCCAGGGGTGGTTCTAGAACCAATATTTTAGGGGGGCTAGCAAGGGGGGATCCATACATTTTTGCAGAGAGGTGTACTGACATGTAGACCTTTTTTTTTCTTGGGCCTTGGGCCTCCGAAAATCAATGGGGGTGGGGGGGGGTGGGAACCGTTCACATGTGAAGTCACCTTCTAACATACTGCCATTTTGTAAGGGATTTTTGTGGGGGGGGGGGGGGCTAGACAAAATAGTAGTATCACACCTGGTGTCACCGTGTTAAACCTTGGGCACGCCTAGACCCACACGATTTGTGCCAACGTTGTCGCCCTTGTACGCCTCAAATACCTGCGAGGTTTATCGTACGTAGGGAGATGATGAATGGGACACAGTTTCGGCTTGGCTCATTTCTTGAACACCATCAGTGAACTCGGCAGTGAGTAATTCTCCTGGGTCATCACAACTTAAAGCTACAGTCCATCATTTGCAGCTATTCAAAAAGTAACTGACGTAATTATTGTTGAAAAACATACTTGGTACAAAGGGAGATGGCAAACCACAAGGGGTCTTGTGTAAACAGGGGAGGGACCAGAAAGGGGAAGGATCAAAGGTCACAGGGAGTGGGAACGGACAAAAGAGTGTGAGAGTGAAGGGATGATGGGGGGGGGGGAACAGTATTGAGGTGGAAAGGGATGAAAGATGGGGGAAGATGGGTAAACACAAACAAGGAAGACCAGATGGATTATCTGTAACAGAAGACAATGGAGGAAGAAAAGGATTAGTCATTTCCAAGTTGGATGTTGAGACCATGTGGTTGAATAGTTCGAAGACGATTCATCCACACTTTCTCTCTGCTGAGGCGAACTGAGTCCTTGCGATGGCCAAGAGATTCAATGCCCTGCAAAATCATATCAGAAATGGAGTGGTTAGGCAGGTTGAAGTGATGACCAACAGGGTTGTCTAGTTTCTTGGTGTTGACCGTTGACCGGTGGGCATAGAAACGCTTCTTAAGCGTATTCTTAGTCTCACCTACATACTGCACTCCACAGACCCTGCAAGAAATGAGATATATGACATTAGAGGTGTTACAAGTGATGTTACCAATGGTTCTGTGGGTAGTGACAGAAGAGTGGCCAGAAAAGGAGTCAGACTCCTGGATATGAATCTGGCAGACAACACATCTGGAACTGCACTTGAAAGGACCATGCTGGGTGGGAGGGGATGCATCTAAGGAAGGGACTTCAGCTCGAACAATCAAGTCCCGTAGATTTCGAGGACGCCTGTAAGCCAATGTGGGGCCGTTGGGGATGGCGCGGGCAAGGCGATCTGAAGTATGGAGGATATGATGATTATCATTAGTGATTTTGCGAAGGGGAGGGAGATTGGGGTGAAACGTGGTAACCAAGGGAATCATGGGTTTGGCCATGGCATCAGGGGCCTTTTGTTTTTTTATTTGGCGAAGCGCGCACAAGCTTTGGCACAATGCACATGCGCGCGCGGTTGCTATAATTTGTCGGATCAGTACGCGACATCGCGTAGCTGCAATCGGCTTAGTGAGAACGTGTTTCGGACGCTGAATTCAGGCCCAATTGAAAACATGATCCAGCAACTTGTGATTTGAAATCCAGATCCTAGATTGCTGTTTTTATCGGAATATACAGCTGAAGCTGAGCTGAAACTTCATCAGGTTAGTTGTTTAGCATCCTTCTTTAGATTTTGAGCACTTTTGTTGCTTCAAACGAACAAAATGCACACATTACAAATGATGGACTATACCTTTAAACGATCAGCCAAGACAATACTGGGTAAGCCTAAGTCGCTTACCGGAGACATGCTTTCAAGGCACCCAGTCCCCATGCATACTTCAGATGGCAACCAACCAAGCAACCCATGTACCGGGGACATGCTTTTCTGGCGTCTGGTACACCGGGCACAGGAAATAGAGCTATGCCTTCTGGGCCTCTAGCCCCTACTCCTGGCAACACGAGAAGCACGCCGGGTCTGGAGATACTCCTTCTGGCCTCTAGCCCCGGAGAGGGATAAGAGGGCAGCTCCTTCTGGACCCTAGTCCCAACTTCCGGCAAAGTGTGTGGTATTAAAGAAAGCGGGCCAACCCGGGCAAGAGCAGATGTCTGCTGGGTCCTTAGTTCCCGGTGCTGGAGATACCGCGCTGGACCGCAATGACCCGGATAATTACTGGGATAACCCAGATCATCCTCGGGATACAGATCCGACCCGGATGGAAACCGGGTTGTCCGGGACTTACAGGAGCCAGAGAGATACCGCTTCTAATGGTAAGCATCGTCATCACAAGAAACCCCGGTGCCATTAATATAGTTCCAGTTCCTCTTCAGTAGAGTCGGTTTTGAGCTATTCTTTGGGATTCCGACGTTCCCGTTGTCGGAGCTCTCGAGCCGACAGCATGAAACATATGTTTTTACAGGGATTCCAGGAGTTATCGCCACTATAGCATCGTTGGTTCCCAAACCGACTGGGGGCACTTGGGTCAGCGAACTTATTGCTGTTGGCCCTTCACAAGATCATTTGATGCCCGAGTCAGGCGATCAGATGTCAGTTTTTCCCTCTGATAATATGTCTTTGGATTCTGACAACCGACCATGCCCCCGTTTAGTCATAGACAGCCATACAGCTTCAGCTGAGGGTCAGAAAGGTCAACCCGCTGAGCATGAGTGCCATGGGGAGGGCGAAATGCCAAACTCTCCACGGCTGTCTCGTCCGATGATGAGTCTGCCATTTCATGACCTCTTTCCGCCTCTGACCAAAGGTTACGGGTATTGATGAAAGACATGGTCAGAGTGCTCAACATATCGTCGGACGATGAACCGGCACCAGATCAAAGTGGCCGCTGATCCTATAAAAAATGTACGGGCCCAGCTGACTCCTAGGACCAGGATTTCCCGGTCTTTCTGACTGATCAAAACACTAGCGGCGGAAAAGAGATATGTCGCATGTGTATGTGTACTGCGGTCTGATTTTGAGGAATTTCTTACAGTCCCGGCTATGTCAGATAGGGTCAGAGAAAAAAAACGGCCGACTCTACTGGTCATACGTCATGTAAATCTCCATTTGTCAGCAGTGAAAGAAAAAAAAGTGGAGGATACTCTTGCGAAAGTTGACACAGCATCCCTGGTGGGGTTTCAAGTGTCCTGCTTTCTGCAGTTCACGTATGCTCATCCCTCTCACCTAGTTTTGGAGCTAGGTTGAGTTTAATTTAATAACAATTAGAGCACAAAAAGTTTGATGGTACCAATCGATTGCCCATGGGGGGGGGGGGGGGGCAAGGGCGGATCCAGAACACAATTTTGGGGGGGCCAAAAAAAAATTTGGTCCCCCAAAAAGTGGGCCCAAAAAAATTCTGCGTGGGGTTCGGGGCCCGTAAGGGCCCCGAAATTTTTGGATTCTAGATGCTCTGTGGTGCGATCTGAGGCAATTTCTGACAACTTTAACCAATGTTTTTTTGAGGAAAAGATGGTGGTGTACTCATTGCCTGCCTTTATTGCGATGTCACATAAAAAAAAAAAAAATTGGTTTCGTTTTGGGGGGGGCCATGGCCCCCTTTGGCCCCCCCCCTGGATCCGCCCTTGGGGGGGGGGGGGTAGTTCCAAAATGGCCCATTCTTAAGTTGCCCTAGGTCAGATGGGGGTCAGGGGACCATGGTCAAGTGTCCAAAAATTCGAGTTTAATTAACATGTCACGCACAAGCGCCGTTTTTGGACTTAACTGTCGAGATTGACCCCCTGTTACCAAAAATGCTACTTAAGAACGGAAAAAGTCGGACAAAGTACTTAAGAATGAGTTAAAGATTGTATCTATATATGTTTCTATGTATACTGTATACAAATGTACACGTATAATTTTTGCCCCAGTTAATAGTGGAGCTCCTTAGGCCCATTATTTTTGCCCAAACCATGCCCAAACATGTGATTAGAGCATGAAATACGGTGTGCAAATCAAAAACAGTCTGAGAAACATTTAAAGAAGTGGACCCACCTTGAAACCTGCTGATTTGGGGGCAGAGCTTGATTTTTTTTAAAAGGGGTTGAAAGGAATAAAAACTCAGAAGAAGTGTATTAAACATTCATTTTCCTTCTTTTTCCATGCCTTGAAATAAATTTGGACGTGACTTAAAACTTTCTAGCATTTTAAAAGTCATATTTTCTGCCCAATTTGTGGGCGTGGCCTAAATGTGTAAAGGGGTGGTGTATACGAGTGGTTTGATCCAATTGTGACAAATATTGTGCATTTTCGTGGCAAAACCATTAAAATTGGCAGGCCTATTTGAACTAAAAATGGGCTTAACATATGTTTACGAGAGGGATCCACTTTGGAATTTGCCAACTGTGGGGATGAGCTTTATTTGAAAAGGGGTGCACAAAATCCAGAAAAACTGTATTATGTGCTGCAATCAGTGCTCTTTAGGTCTATATGCTTTCAAATAGGCGTAGCATATGAAATAAAAACATTTAATGTTAAACCACTTGTAACTGTCACTCAATTGGTAGGCGTGGATTAAATTCTAGGCTATTTATGGAAGCACCTTGATTCAAACGATGCCCAGATCGTCATTTTGGTGGTAAAAACACAAATTCTGTGTTCGTTAACTATTTTTAACAATACAATGTAAAGACAATGTTAAAGGTAACAGGCCCCCCCCCTTTTAAGCAACATGTCAAAGTAGGGGATTAATATTCGATTCATTTTTGTACTGGCTCAAAGTGCTTAAACAGTGATCCGTCATTCAAATATTTCATATTAAAGGCTTCAAGCTAATGGAACCTATGTACATCTTAATCAACTGTCAAAAGTAAAAGAGCATCCTTAAATGCATGTAGGAACATTTGCATTTAGTAAAAAGAGTACCTATCGATTAATGACAAATTCTTCGCCTAAATTAAGTTTGGGACCTGTTGTATGAAAGTGTTTTGCCTGAACGTGTATAATTTAGAAGTGAGAAAACGTTGAAAGTGGTTTTAGACAATTTTCCCACATGCTGTTTTTACAGAGCTATCCAGCAAATGTTGGCGGTATCCCAATTTGTCAATGTCTTTTTCAATCAGAAGGCGCTTGTTAGAAGCCATAAACGATGCCATATAGCAGGGATCACACCCAAAAGTCATTACAAATTATCAATTAAACCACAACGGGAAACTGACTGCATTTATGTAGACTCTTGACAGGTGATATACTTCTACAGGATACTAGAAGCCCTAAATCAGAAATATTTAATTGAAGTAGATTATATGACTTTAAATCAGTATGCATACTGTTCTTCCCCTACCACGTACTTTAAAATGTAGCACCACAAAAGGGACAAAATGCTATGCCTTTGACATGGTCTTTACAGTGTATTGTAAAAGATATAGTTAACGAATGCAGAAGTTTTGTTTTTACTGCCAAAGTGAAGAGTTGGGCATCGTTTGAATCAAGGTGCTTCCATAAATCGCCTAGAATTTAAGCCATGCCCACCAAATGGGTGCCCCTCACTTTTGCCATTCATCTTTGTCATACATCATTCAAAGTCAGCATAGGCTTAGTCCTTATAGCATAGATGTGCCACGAAGAGTGACGTCACGGTGACGTCATCATGGGTCACGTGACGTCATCATTCATGTGCATATTACAAAGTCCTAAATCTTCAGAACTGTCAGTCCGATTGGGTTGAAAATTGGTATGTAGGTAGACTGGGATGTGTTATAGATAAAAATTGAGGTGACGTCATGATGACGTCGTCATGGGTCACGTGACATCATCCTAACATATTGTAAAGTCCTATATGTAGGGAACTGTAAGTCCGATTGGGTTGAAACTTGGTATGTGAGTAGACTAAAAATCTATGTGACGTCATCATGACATCATCGTGTGATTTTATATGAATTTTTGGAATTTTGGACCTTTCAGCCATATCTCACGAACGCAACATGCAAAATTCAAAATTCTTTCCGTATTATGTTTGTTAGGTATTAGATATATGCACAAAATTTTCAAAAATGTGTGACGTCATCATGACGTCATCAAAAATGCGATTTTTGAAAACACATATAAGGGAAGGTCCGATTGTCATGAAACTTGGTGGATAGCTAGGTAATGGTACCAGTATGCAAATTCTGAAAAGACGTCACCATGACGTCATCGGTTGATTTTTTATGATTTTTTTTTTATATTTACAATTTCATTGCGCTTCCAAAATTTAGCACTTCCTTTCATTAGATTGACTTCAACCTTAGTACAAACCAAGACCACAATGCAAAAATGTGCATCGACAAGTGTAATCAAGATGATGTCATAGTAAGGCATGTGACGTCATCAAATGCCAAATCCGAAGTGATGTCAACATGACGCCATCAACTAATTTCTATACATTTTATATCTGTTGGCTATACTAGTTCAATATCACTTTTATGAACTTTGAACCAAAAAATATAATTTACATGACTCCACATTGGCATAAAAGCATAAAGCAACGCAACATGCAAAATTCAAAGTTCTTTTTGTATTTTGTTTGTTAGGTAACAGGTATTCCCACAAAATTTTGAAAAAAGTGTGACGTCATGATGACGTCATCAAAATTGCGATTTTTGAAAACACAAATAAGGGAAAGTCTGATCGTCATAAAACTTGGTGGATAGCTTAATAATGGTACTGGTAGGCAAAATCTAAAATGACATCACCATGACGTCATCGCATGATTTTTTATGATTTTTTTAATATTTACAATTTCATTCCGCTTCCAAAATTTAACACTTCCTTTCATTGGATTAACTTCAAGCTTGGTACAAACCAAGACCACAATGCAAAAATGTGCATTGACAAGTGTTATCAAGATGACGTCATCATCAGGCATGCAACTTTTCCTCAAATCCGCTGATTTCCTCATTTTTTACTTCTCATGAATGCCATTACAAATTGAAAAACACTGTACAAAGTCTTGTGTGGTTTGGAATTTCCTCGTTTTTTCTAAATTCCCAGTTGCATGCCTGCATCATAAGGCGTGTGGCATAAAGATGCATTTTTTTAAGTCTCATATTTATTAAACTATCAGTCCGAATGGGTCAAAATTGCGTACGAAGGTAGTTCGACACGTCTGATTTAATACGGATTTATTTCCTTTTGACGATAATATATATCTTACAGACGCTACATGCTAAATTAAAAAATTCTTGTACTGTATACTTTAAAACGTTGTACATGCATAGTCTGTGACTGTTATTGATAAAAAAAATAATCATAATGCGGAAAAGCCCTATGTTCTGTTGCAAACAGACATAGATCTCTAGTTTTTATTTCTTTTTGTCGCCAAAATCCCATAGACTTTGTACACGTTTTTTTCTCAGTGCCACTTTTGGCATTAATCTTTGTCAAACATCATTGAAAGTTACCACAGGCATAGTCCCTATAGCAAAGTTGTGTCCCGAAGAGTAACGTCATGGTGACGTCATCAAGTGATTTATTATGGATTTATGAATAATTAATTTTTCTCATAGACTTTGTACACAGCTTTCTCCACAAGTCTTTTCCTATACAACACTGATATATCTTACTGAGTAGTTCTGAACTTCGGCCAAGATTTACTATGAGAAGGAAAGAGAAATCGTATTTTTACGCTCTGTCATTTGATTGAAAATATTCCCAAGAGTCAGAATATCAAGTAATATTTTATAAAAATGTTTCAGGCAAATCACGTATTTAAAGGTGCAGTTTTCTGCAGTGGGATTTTTAGCCCATTGACTTTGTACACATTTTCAAGCCACCATTTTTATAACTTGGCGATCTGGAATCGTCATCAAAGTTACAGCCAAGGAAGACCCTCATACAAAGATTATGCCAAGACTATGACGTCATGATGACATCATCACCTAATTTTTTTTATTGATTTTTGGAAATTTACGTGCATATTTTGAAGTCCTATATCTACAGAACTGTAAGTCCGATTGGATTGTGGCTAGACCGGGATGTGTTATAGGTAAAAAAAATGAGGTGACGTCATGATGACGTCATCCTGAGATTTTATATGAATATTTGAATTTTTTTACCTTTTAGCCATATCTCACGAACGTAACATGCAAACTTCAAAAATCTTTTTGTATTTGGTCTGTTAGGTAATAGGTATTCGCACAAAATTTTGAAAAATGTGTGACGTCATCATGACGTCATCAAAATGTTATTTTTCAAAACACATATAAGAAAAGGTCCGATTGTCATGAAACTTGGTGGGAAGGTAAATAATCGTACTAGTATGCAAATCCGCAGTGACATCACGATGACGTCATCGTTTGTTTTTTATGTTTTTTTAAATATTTATAATTTTATTTTGCTTCCAAAAATTGCACACTTTCTTTCATCGGATTGACATTAAACTTGGTTCAAACCAAGACCACAATGACAAAATGTGCATTGAAAAGGGTTTTAAAGATGACGTCATTGCAGGGCATGTGACGTCATGTGATAAAATTATATTTTAAGAATTATTCTAAGCATTTTGAACAACCTTTAACTGCATGAAGCACTCTGAAAAGTGACTGCAAAAGGACCAATGAAACAAATATTTGTAAAATGCGAAAAAGCCCTGTGTCTGTTTGCAAACAGACATACAGCTCTAGTTTTTTTTTTCTTTCTTCTTCCTCTTTTTTTTGTCGCCTCAAAATCCCATATCCTTTGTTCACGTCTTTTCTGGCCTTCACTTTTGCCATTATCTTTGTCATACATCATTCAAATCAGCACAGGCATAGTTCCTATAGCATAGATGTGCTACGAAAGTGACGTCATGGTGACGTCACCATGGGTCACGTGACGTCACGTTAAAAATTTCTAGATTAAATCTTTGAAAATCAATATAAAATCAACCGTGAATGACCTGAACTTGATTTTTGCTGGAATTGATATAATTATCTAGGGTCTTCATTTTATCTCGTGTGCGAAAAGTCTTGTGACCTTTCCTTCCGGTCCAAACCGGAAGTGGCTTATAATTTAAAACTGGAAAGAGATGTGAACTTGCTTTCAATGATGTTAGTCTGTGGTTAGGTTTTATTTCACAAAACAACTACAGGTGACGTCATAAAATGTTAGAGCGCCCTCTAGCAGCAGGTTGAAAAGTATTTAAAATGAATTTTGAGTTGATGTCTGTGGCAAGGTTTGCGGTAATTGCTTCAAAATTAGTGTATATGATGACCTTAATGCAGACAACACCTGTGCGAACCAAAAAATGATGACGTTATCAGACCGGAAGTTAGAATGAAAACAACTTTTTTTTCTTTGAAAATTCCTAAAAAATCCAACCCTGATAGTTATATTCTTGAATTTTGCTTCAAAACACACTCTATGGATAGGTCTAAAACCTTCCTAGGTTTGGTGGCAATAAGCGTACTTGCAGCATGCTTAAAATTCAGGTTGACCACATCGTATAGCCTTTACATGTACAATGTACATTGTACATTACGTCTCTTCATTCTCACCAGAAGAGGGCGCTGCATAACTTAAACGGTTGCACCACAGACGTACAAACACATGCTGTGGGTTGTACACATAGGCAAGGCAGCGTAAATGAGCGGCAGAGAGCCTGATCTTGCACAGGAAATTTCTCTTTTTGCGTTGCCAAAACTCCTTCACGTGGCGATTTGTTTTATCCACTTCACTAAGTCCGATTCGATTGAAACGTTGTACATGCATAGCCAGGGATGTGTTATTCATAAAAAAAAAAAATTAAAAAAAGGTTTTCAGAAAAGCCCTTTGTTCTGTTGCAAACAGACATAGATCTCTATCGCAAAAAGCGGAAAAGCCTTTCTTTTTGTTCAATTTTTTTTCTTTCTTCTTTTTATTCCCTGGCAAATCCCATAGACATTGTACACGTTTCTTCCACCCCTCACTTTTGCTATTCATCTTTGTCACACATCATTCAAAGTCAGCATAGGCTTAGTCCTTATAGCATGGATGTGCCCCGAAGAGTGACGTCATCATGACGTCACCATGGGTCACGAGACGTCATCACAAATGAGCATATTTTAAAGTCCTATATCTACGAAACTGTAGGTCTGATTGGGTTGAAACTCAGTATGTAGGTAGACCGGGATGTGTTATAGGTATCATCGATGTCATCATGTGATTTTATATTGTTTTTGAACTTTTGGACTCTTAAGCCAAATCTCACAAACGCAATATGCTAAATTCAAAAGTCTACTTCATTCACTTACCCAAATAGCTACTACATATGCATATTTATTCAGCCGACAGGCTCAAACGCTAAAAGATTTAATCAACCAACGAGCGCCCTCTCGGGGCCTACCCATTATGCTACATCATGAATCCACCATTATACTTCCTCTTTTTTTCTAGCGACGGCATCGTGCAGAAGCAAATATTTTTGCTCTCGCCTTTTGACAAGTTTTTGTACGATTTTCGCTTTAAGAGTTTCTGTTTTATAGAATTTATCAACGAAGTGAGTTGTGTAGAATCTGTAGAGTTTGGTTTGAGTTAAGGAGTTTTCATTTGGAGTGATTTTGGAGTCATTTTGCTTTCGTTTTTCTTTCACGTGGCGTAGCAGGTTTTTCAGCCTTTGTCTGACACCACGTGCGGGGGGCCAGGTTGGCACCGCGGGACTAGCCCAGTGCCGGTTAGGCATCATGGGTTCTCCCTTTGGGATCGAGTGCAATCCCCATTTAGCCGAGTCGGCTTTCCTGAGATATTAGTATTATTATTTCTGTTGTACAGTTATCTAATAATAACATTTCTTTGTCAAAAAAAAAAAAAAGCAGTGCATTTAGTTTATGACTCCATAGACGGACGAATCCGTATAGACCTTTAGGGGAGACAGTGCGTCGTATATCCCTGGAGAGAAAGTGCGGTTATTCTCCACAAGGTCTGCTAGTCGCCCCACACGTGGGGCCCCTGTTCCGGAAGTCAGACTTTCGGCTGTTCAGGGGACTAGCGAAACGTTTCGAAGAATACAGCGGTTTCGGCCGTTCCCTGTTCTCCGTTCGTTTCCCCTAAGCTCGCGGTGAGCTAGGGCCTAGCGAAACGAGTACAGTGGGGGTATATCGACAGAGGTCGTTCCCTTCCCCCTGACCGTTTCAGCTAGCTCGGGGAGCTAGAAGAGGAGGTTTCGTTGGGTATATCGACAGAGGTCGTTCCCTGCCCCTCGGCCGTCCTAAGCTATCTCGGTAGTGCGGCGACAAACGAGATAGCAGATATTCGTGGGCATATCGGCCGCTGGCCGTTCCCTTCCCTCGGCCGCCTCGCCTGGCGTGTAAGTTGAAATTCCATGGGGTACAGCGACCAGCGGTCGTTCCCTTCCCCTCGGCCGTTCTCAACTGCATTTATCTCAGTAGTACAATAGTACGAAAAGACGAGATAGCAGTGATTCCCCACGCAGGGACATCGCGGTAGTCTGTAACGGTCATCCCGTGTTACGCGTTTTGACTGGCATCAAACATACGTCCTACGGTATGGAACACTGTGAGGATACCGGGGATAAAACTCCCCGTGTAACCACGGCCCCCCAGGCGACCAGCCGTAAGGGTCCCGCGGTTAAAAAGGCCGCATCAAAGGCCACCAGCGGTCCCAAGGGTAAGACCCAAAAAGGGACCACTAGTCGCTCGATCACGCTGCCGGTCTCCGGACCATCGGCGTCACCTAGCAACCCGGCGTCGATTTCCCGTGGTTTCACAGGAATTTCTTCGCCTCGTCCCCCCCGGTCTGCTGGCTCCAGCAACCCTCGGGGACGACCAGTCACGGAGCGGTAAAAGGATTCAATCCTCACCGGCCCCGTCTGCGCGTTCTTCGCGCTCCGAGCTTCCTGCTTCCACCCGTGCGGAATGGGCAGGACTCGCGGTGACTGACTTGCCTCCTCTCCCAATTCGGGCCACGGATTCGCAGTCAACGTCATTCTTTGATCAATGCTCCGGAATTCCCAGGATATTATCGGAGTTTTCATCCAGTGAATCAAGTCACCCAAGTAAGAAAAGGAAACACAAGGCAGCGCCGTCTTCTTCAGGGGATTCCCCCCGTAAGTCGACGCATCGGAAAAATAAAAACAAAGGTGTATCCACGGAATCTTTCTAAAAGCTTTCCAGGACATCAACGTTTCGCTAGCAGCCCTCACTAAACAACAACAATGGAGATCAGCCCCAGCAGTGACTGAGAGGTCACTCCCGGCGGCCACATTTCCGGACCCAAATCCGGGTCTAATCCTGCCGGATCCGAGTGTGATCTGGCCGGATCCGGCTCCGATCCGGCCGCGATCCGGCCGGATCCGGGCTTAATTCAGCCGGATCCGGGCGCAATCCTGCCGAATTCGGGCGGGATGAGAGGGGAACACACTGGGCCCCCAGATCCTGGGGTTGCCATAAGTGTCTGCTCAGATAATCCACCTACTGCGGGCCGCGATTGGGCGCCCCCGAGATCGCAGTTGGGAATTTCTTTACACCCATCTATGAATTTAGGCACTTCTGTTCAAGATGTTCCTGACATAGATGTCGATAGTACTCACCCCCCTTCCACTCACTCGCAAGATGGGTGTTCTGGAGATGAAGTGGCCACTGACCCTGGCAATTTTTCGCCATTTGAGACTCAGCTAAGGCTGGTTCAAAGAGATATGGTTCGAGTACTGCAACTAGTACTGCAACTACCAGAGAGCAGTAAGCCAGAGACCACCCGTCGTTCTTTCAAACGACAGACTGGTGTGGAGGAACCTGGAGATCCACCTTTCCCAGCTATGCCGGTTGATCGTTTATGCGCCGATCGTAGATGGAGGATACAATGGAGAAAGTCGATGAGGCGGCTAGATTTGGCTCACAAACAAGCGCCTTTTTACTTTTATTATCTGAATATATCGTCTGCGCATGTGAGGAAAATTCACAAATTCCAGCCGATATGTTAGCAGCAGCCTTCCGATGTCTGGACGAAATACTACGTTTTTCTCTAGATCAGTTTACGAGAATCTCTATCTTGTCCGCCAAATCGCGTAGGACTAACGTGATGGAGGCACTTTACATACCGCACGAAGGCACTAAGAAGAAGTTAGAAGACCTTCCTCTTATGGGCAAAGACCTTTTCGGAGGCAAATTCCAGGAGATTCTGGAAGTTGAAGCCAAACGAATCGAAACAGCGGACAAACTGAGCTTGAAGAAGCCTTCAGCTACTAACAAGCCCAAGTTATCTGGGAAGAAGGCAATGATAGGTGCTCCCTCGTTTCGCCCTTCCCCTAAGAAACCATTCAAGCCCTTTCGCCAACAGACGGCCAA
Source organism: Patiria miniata (assembly GCF_015706575.1). Taxonomy (NCBI): domain Eukaryota; kingdom Metazoa; phylum Echinodermata; class Asteroidea; order Valvatida; family Asterinidae; genus Patiria; species Patiria miniata. The sequence goes on along the minus strand of NW_024037052.1, from coordinate 7,566,523 downwards.
GGCATCAGCTGGTGCAATGGTTTCAGCTCCACGCCCCTACTCTGCCCCTGCGCGCCAGTATGCACTAACTAGCGGCCGGGGATGTGGCGGTGGGCCATCGGCCCCCCGCCTTGGATGGCAGCGGTGACTCCCCCACGGAGCCGACCCCCACACTCAGGCTCGTTGGGGGTCATCTCAGAAATTCTGGAGAGAGATCACCTGCGACGCAAGGGTGCTTTCTATAGTCAGCCACGGCTATCAACTAGAATCTACAAGCATCCCTTGGTCGGAAATATGTGTTCGCGAAACACTGGTTCCGACAAACACAGACAAACGATTAGCTCTCGAACAGGAGATATCATCCCTTATCAAGAAGAGAGCGGTCCGCTTGGTGCCACCAATGGAACAGTTCACAGGCTTCCTGTCCTCCTTTCTAACACCAAAGAAGGTGGCTAGCTAAAACCGCTCAACAAGTTTGTCAGACCCAAGCGTTTCCAAATGGAAACTCTCCATGTAGTTCTAGAGTCGTTACCCACACCAGCGTGGGGGACGTCATTAGACCTAAAAGACGAATACCTACATGTCCCCATCTTCCAAGAGCACTCCTGATTCCTACGTTTCCGGTATCAGGGGCGCACTTATGAGTTAACTGCCCTTCCCTTCGGACAATCAACCTCGTCAAGAGTGTTTACCAGGGTTGTGCGGGCAGTTGCATCATGTCTTCATCGAGAAAACATAATGATCTTTATGGATCTTGACGACTGGCTGATAGTGAGAAAATCAAAAGACGAAACTGCTCAAAATATGAGAGATACTAATACGTTGACAACGAGGCTAGGCTTCATCATCAACGAGAAGAAGTCCCAACTAATCCCGTCCCAGGAAATCACTTTTCTGGGAACAGAGATCGATCTACGCAGGGGCATAGCCGTCCCCACAGGGGAATGCGTTACCAGCCTGCGGAAGTGCGTCAAACTTTTCCTATCCGTTCAAGTCGCTCCAGCGCAAGCTTGGCTGAAACTTCTAGGGATCATGGCCAGCTTAGTGGACCTGGTCCCCTGGTGCAGACTGAGGATACGTCCTTTGCACATGCATCTTTTGGCACATGACAGACCCAAGACAGATCCAATCTCTCTAGTGATCTCAATCAACGAAGTCATTCGGCCACACCTTCGGTGGTGGCCATTGGAACAGAACATTCGGTGCAGATGGAGTTTCCCCAGAGGGGATCCTCACACCATAATCTCCTCTGACGCCTCCCCCTCGACAAGCTGCAGGAATTTGGGACGACAACATTCGGTCCCTACATATCAATGTTCTAGGCTGCAGTCAACGCCTTACACCACTTCCAAGCAGACGTAGTGGGCCGGTCTGATCTAATCAAGACCGACAACATGACAGTGGTAGCATATATTAACAAACGGGGCGGTACAAGATCACCCCAGCTGTGCTACCTGACTTGGGAAATGTTTTAGTGGCTAACCAGACACAAAGTAGATCTACATGCCATTCACATTCCTGGTGCTGAAAGCGACATAGCGGACTCTCTCTCCAGGGGCAAAGTAATTCCCACGGAGTGGTCATTGAACAAGAGAATCGTAAGTCAGATCTTCTCGATCCTAGGTTGTCCACACATAGACCTGGTTACCTCCGTAATCAACACTCAGCTCGGGGTGTTCTGCTCGAGATCCCATCATCCTCAGGCATGGGCCTCGAACGCACTATCAATAGACTGGACAAACATGTTCGCTTACGCCTTCCCTCCGATCTCAATCCTTACAAAGGTCATCGGGAAGCTGGAGAGAGACAGGTGCAAGATCCTACTGATAGCCCCCTTCTGGCTGCGCCAGCCCTGGTTTCCGCGACTGGTGAGGCTCCTAGTGGGCTCCCCTCTAATCCTCCCAGATTGTCATGACCTACCCTTTTAGCCTCGATCCCTGTCCCGACACCCGGCTCCAGGAGATCTCCACCTAGCGTGCTGGCCACTGTCAAGCTCGCTTACCGATCAGCAGGTCTTTCTGAAGACGCTGCAGCCCCGGCCGCAAAGGGACGTCGTCTCTCAACACGACGAATCTATGACAGTCAACTACGACATTATAGTAGGTGGTGCTGTGGATTCACTCTGTGCTTCTTTAAACCACTGTTCAGAATTTCTACTGTCATTGTTCAGAGCCAATTTGTCAGTAGGAATGGTGCGAAATTAACGATCAGCCATAGCAGTAGTTCACACGGCTTCGCTGATGGCTCATCCATTTCCTCTAATGTGGCGATCACTCACCTACCCCGTGGAATGTTCAATGAGAGGCTAACAGTCCGGAATCTAGTCCCATCCTGAGATCTGGGTTCGGTCCTGAAGTTTTTGGCCAAGGCTCCATACGAACCTTTGGGCCAGGCACCTCTCATTCACGTGTCAATAAAGCTAGCCTTTCTGCTCGCAAGGCTACTGTTAGGCGTAGCAGCGAGATCCACGCGCTGACTTTAGATCCAAGACGTATTCACTGGGAACCAGGCGGGATCCGCCTGATCCCAAAAGTGTCCTTTCTGACGAAAAATCAGACAGCAGGGTTTAGCCCTCCTGATATTTTCGTCCCCCCCCCCAAAAAAAAATTGGGTCCACCTCCTCTGTCCCCGCAAACAAATTATGGTGCCCTGTGCGATCCCTAAAATGATATTTAGCACACACTAAACCACTCAGGGGTGATTGCGGGCGGCTTTTTATTACAACCATGCAGCCGCATGGCCCCGACTCAAGGGACACCATTTCGCGTTGGGATGTATAAGCAATCAAATTCGCTAACTCGGATAGGCCGTCCAAAAGGGATGCTCCTGTCCGAGTCCTTGTCCAGGCCCATGACGTACGCGCCGTAGTGACGTTCTGGACATTTTTTAGTGGGGTCCCTATCTCTGAAGTTTCACAGGCAGCATGCTGAAAGTCGACCTCGACATTCACATCTTGCTACCTACGTGACATACTCCAGACTGGAGGTAACATGGGGAAGACGATACTGGTATCTCACCAGTCCTCGTCTAAGAACCCTACCCTGCACAGTAGTCTTTCCTGGCCTGGCCAGGAGACCAACTAGGCAGGTAATACATTACATGTATATTCAACCTAAATGGATTAAATCATGATGTATATATATATATATATGCTGTTGTTTAACCATTTGGTTGAAGGGTGTCTCGCCTACCCGGCCACCAGTTGTCGGTGCCACTCTATGCATATGTAGTAGCTATTTGGGTAAGTGAATGAAGTAGACTCCCCCCCCCCCCCCCCCCCCCCCCCCCCCCCACAGAAGTGTGGGACGAGTCTACGAGTGATACTTACCCAAATAGCTTCCCGCCCTCCTCCCCACTCTCGGCTCGCGTTATGATGGTTTTTCGCCTTTAGTGCGCGAGAAAAAAGAGGAAGTATAATGGCGGATTCATGACGTAGCATAATGGGTAGGCCCCGAGAGGGCGCTCGTTGGTTGATTAAATCTTTTAGCGTTTGAGCCTGTCGGCTGAATAAATATGCATATGTAGTAGCTATTTGGGTAAGTATCACTCGTAGACTCGTCCCACACTTCTGTGGGGGGATTCTTTTGGTATTATGTTTGTTATGGAATAGGTATATTCTCAAAATAGTGAAAATTGTGTGACATCATTATGACGGCATCAAAAATGCGATTTATTAAAACACATAGAAGGGAATGTCTGACCGTCATGAAACGGTAGGTGGGTAGATAATAATACTAGTACTCAAAATTTGAAATGACGTCACGATGACGCATCGGTAGATTTTTGGTGATTTTTTAAATATTGACAATTTTATTCTGCTTACAAGATTTAACACTTTCATTCGTCTGATTGGCTTCAAACTTGGTACAGACTAAAATTACAATAGAATAATATGCACTGCCAAGTGACATCATGATTATGTCATCACAGGGCATGTGACGTCATCTTAAATGTGCAAACTTTAAGACCCTATATCTACAGAACTGTAAGTCCGATAGGGTTGAGGGTAGGTCGGTATGTAGGTAGGCCGGGATGTGTTATATGTAAACATTGAGGTGATACCATCATGACGTCATCGTGTAAGTTTATATCGATTTTGTGACATTTTGGACCTTTAACCCATATCTCACGAACGCAATATGCCAAATTCAAAATTCTTTGTGTATGTTTGTTAGGTAACAGGTATATTCACAAAATTGTGGAAATTGTGTGACGTCATTATGACATCATCAACAATGCGATTTTTTTAAACACATGTAAGGGAATGTCCGATCGTCATGAAACTTAGTGGGTGGGTAGATAATAGTACTAGTACACAAAATCTGAAATGACGTCACCATGACGTCATCTGTAGATTTTTCCCGATTTTTTAAATATTTACAATTATATTCTGCTTAACAAATTTAACACTTAAATTCATCTGACTGGCTTTAAACTTGGTACAGTCTAAAACCACAATAAAATAATGAGCACAGCCAGGTGACATCATGATTACGTCATCACCTAAAATCAACAGCGAGAGATCTAATTTTGTTTTTTTTTACGGGAATTGATAGAATAATTCATGGTCTTAATTTATGATATAACGTGCAAAATCACGTGACCCTTCTTTCCTGTTGAACCCGAAATTGCCTTGTTATTTGCAATTGGTAAAAGATGTGAACTTGCTTTCAACGATGTCAAAAATCTGACCAGTAACGTCATGCATTATTCGAGCACACTCTGGCGGCAAGTGATCACGGGTCTTGTGATGTGGTCTTAAAGGTGCATATTTAAAAAAATAAAAAATAAAGAGCCATAGGTTCGATTCGATTGAAACGTGAAAAAAGTAAGACTGCTGCAAACTGCTTACTGACTGGGTGGACCTGAAATATATAAATCTAAAAATTAATGTGGCCTGACGTTGCGAACTTAGCAAGTTCTTCTTCAGAGGCTAAAACAGAAATGTTACTGGTTGATTGAAACGTAGTACATGCATAGCCACGGACGTGTTATTGATAAAAAAGCATAATGCGGAAAAGCCCTATGTTCTGTTGCAAACAGACATACATGTAGATCTCTCGTTAGCTGTTTCGGTGTACACACCAAAACAGCTCTTGTTTTTCGTTAAGATTTTTTTTTTTTTTAGCTGTTTCGGTCTACACACTGAAACAGCCCTTATTTTCGTTAACTTTTTTTTTTGGCTTTTTGGTAGGTAAGTATGGATAACAGCATTCAAAATCTGAAGTGACGTCATCATGACGTCATCATCTGATTTTTTATGAATTTTTCAAATTTTAATATTTTCTTCAAATTTTGCAAAAATTATATACGATACGGTCCGATCGACTTCAAACCTGGCACACACTTATACAACCGTCTGAAGATGAATGCCGAATCATGACGTCATCATGACGTCATCACGTGTCACATGACGTCATCCTAAAAGTGCATACTTTAAGGCCCTATATCTACAGAACCGGAGGTCCAATTGGGTTCAAACTTGGTATGCAAGTATTCCGGGACGTGTTATAGACAAAAATTGCAGTGACGTCACGATGACGTCATCATGTGATTTTATATGAATTTTACTCATATCTCATCAATGGAACGTGGTTAATTCTTTTTTTGCAAAAGGTTTGTTAGGTCGTACATAGATACAGAAAAATTCAAAAAATGTGTGCCGTCATCATGAAGTTATGAAAAATGTTTTTTTTTTTTACATAGGATGGACACTTTTTGTATAGAATACGCATGTACATGTTTATTCGACCTGGATGAAACTCCTTTACGGCAGTCATTAATAAAACGGTCGAAACAGCTCAGTGTTTGTCCACAAACACATTTCTAGTTTTTCTTTCTTCTTCTTGTTGTCGCCTCAAAATCCCATTGACATTGTACACGTTTTTTTTCCGGCCTCCACTTTTGTCATTCATTTTTGTCATGCATCTTTCAAAGTCAGCATAAACATAGTCCTCGTAGCATAGATGTGCCCCGAAGAGTGACGTCATGATTACGTCATCATGGGTCACATGACGTCATCACAAACGTGCATATTTTGAAGTCCTATATCTACAGAACTGTAAGTCCGATTGGGTTAAAACTCAGTATGTAGATAGACCGGGATGAGTTAGGTGTAAAAATTGAGGTGACGTCATAATGACGTCAACGTGCGATTTTATATAATTTTTTTGAATTTTTGGACCTTTAAATCATAATTCACGAACGCAACATGCAAAATTAAACATTCTTTTTGTATTATGTTTGTTAGGTAATAGGTATATGTCCAAATTTTGAAAACATGTGTGACGTCATCATGACGTCATCAAAAATGCGTTTTTTTTTAACACATATAAGGGAAACTCCGATGTCATGAAACTTAATGGATAGCTAGATAATGGTACTGGTATGCAAAATCCAAAATGACGTCTCTATGACGTCATCGCATGATTTTTTTTCTGATTTTTAAAAATTTACAATTTCATTCCGCTTCCAAAATTTAACACTTCCTTTCATTGGATTGACTTCAAGCTTGGTACAAACCAAGACCACAATGCAAAAATGTGCATTGACAAGTGTTATCAAGATGACGTCATTGCAGGGTAGTGGCACTATCATAAAGATGCATTTTTTAAAGTCTCATATTGAGAAAAACTATCAGTCCGAATGGGTCAAAATTCCATACGAAGGTAGTTCGACAAGTCTGATTTAATAAGGTTTTATTTCTGGTGGACGATAATATATCTTACAGACGCTACATGCTAAATTAAAAATTTCTTGTACCGTACACTTTGAAACCTTGTACATGCATAGTCAGGGACATGTTATTGATAAAAAAAGCAGAATGAAGAAAAGCCATATGTTCTGTTGCAAACAGACATAGATCTCTCGTTTTTTTCTTTTTTGTTTCTTTTTTTCCCCCTTCTTTTCAGCCATTGCCCATGGCATTTGTACACGTTTTCATCTTGGAAGGCACTTTGGGCACTAAAATCAATCCGATTGACTTTATACTCGGCGCACACTTAGACCAGCATCTGAAGATGTGCGCCAAACATTGACGTCATCATGACGTCATCAAGTGCCAAGTTACGTCGCATTATATGTGATTTTTCTACGGTGACCATTTTCTAGCAGATTTCTGCTAGATCTGACAGATAACAGGTCCGATTGTGATGTCATCATGACATCATCACGTGATTCAAAGCTCTTTGAGAATGTAATCACATATTTATATGCCACCATTGTACACATCCTTCCTGGATGGAACTTATGCTTGAAACTATGTCACATATATGTCACAAAAAAGTTACCGAAACAGCCCTGTGTTTGTCCACAAACATAAATCTAGTTTTTTTTACGTCATCTTTAATGAATGTAAACTTCGATCAGTGCAAGGCACTGCTTTCTATGGAGGCCCTCAAGTTAATGAGAGCTATGAGACCCATTATGTAGCACCTTTATAATAATTAACAAGGGGCTGCGGCGCATCTTGCAGCCACTGCCAGAAACACCGGGGCAAACTCCTTCTCTTAACGATAAGTGTAACTGGGTTTTTTAACGTGCATTACACAACACACGGGACATACCGCTTTGCGTTCCATCCAAAGGACGAAGCTATAATGGTAAAGTGCCTTGCTCAAGAGCACAAGCACCATGTTCCCAAGGTCAGGATTTGAACCCACGCACCACGGCACACGAGTTGAACGTTGTAACCATTTGACCACAGTACCCCACCAAAGATATAAGGCTTTGAAATATGCACATTTAATATTACACCTTGATGATGTCATAATGACAAAAAATCTTATAGGACTATCTGTGGGTGATGGTTTAAGTATGTGCCAAGTCTGAAGTCGATCACATTAAGAAAGTGTCAAAGTGTATGGTTTGACGAAAGCGTGTACAAAACACATGGGGAAAAATGCATCTTTAATGCGTAACCTGACACCTGATGACATCACGATGACAAATTTCTTCTAGGACCATCTGTGGGTGGTGGTCCAAGTATGTGCCAGGTCAGGTGACGTCATCAATCTTTTCCCCTTCAACTTTTTCTTAGCATAAAGCTAATTATACATATTAATCATAAAGTGAATGCAGCAAACTTGACCACACACATCAACTGATTATTCATTTTAAATATCTTTGAACCTGCTGCTAGAGGGCGCTCTAACATGTAATGACTTCACCAGTAATTTCTGTAAAGTACAACCTAGCCATAACTGACATCATTAAGAGCAAGTTCACATCTTTTTCAATTTTTAAATTATAATGCACTTCCGGTGTGGACCGGAAGAAAGGGTCACGTGATTTGGCTCACTTGAGATAAAATGAAGATCCCGTATTATTCAATCAATTCCCGCAAAGATCAAGCTCAGGTCTCTCACGGTTGATTTTATATTGATTTTCAAAGATTACATCTAGAAATCTTCAATATGACGTCCAGTGACCCATGAGTACGTCACCATGGAGTCACTCTTCTGGGCACATCTATGCTATAAGGACTATGCCTTTGCTGACTTTGAATGATGTATGACAAAGTTGAATGGCAAAAGTGCAGGCGGTAAAAGACGTGTACAATGTCTATGGGATTTTGTGGCGACAAAAAGAAGAAGTAGAAGAAAGAAAAAAAATCAGAGCAAAAAGAAAGGCTTTTCCCCAACTATGCGGAAAAGCCAAAAATCTTAACGAAAACAAGAGCTGCTTCAGTGTGTACACCAAACAGCTAATTATAATGGAAGAAGAACTTCATGTCATTGAAAAAAATGCCGTCATCGATGCCGAAACCTCAATACTGGTTACTGGTAAAGCTGTCCTTCAAGTCGTTCGAAAACTTCCCCAATCCATGTATTTATCTCAATTTCTAGGAATCTACTCAAGTTGTTATTTCACGAGTAGTTGAACACTTATATCATCTAAGTATATTCCGAATTTCAGCTTAATCTGTTGTTGCAAATGCTAGTGTACATGTGTAATCTCCAAGGAAAATTTGGACAAGGATTTTTTGTTGTCCAAAACAACATGTGGTTTTCAGCAAAGACCCTGAGCGCCGTAGGCACTATGGTTGACCGATTTTGGCCCAGCAACACAGTGACGAAGCGCATATTACATGTATATTCATTAGCGTCACTCGGCGTGACTTGGCATGGGTCTTGGTGTGGGTCTCAGTATCGACCAATGAAAGCCGGCAAAAAGGGTGATATGTATTATTTAATAACTTGTGAAGGAGGCTTTTATGCACATTTTTACTGCACACCATAATGGATAGAAACCTTATTAATATTTGTGAGGCTTAAAAAGATTGACAGATATTGCAAACACCAGTGGTACAACTTGCACGTAGACTGACCTATTTTTCCAATTTCAGCAAAAAGTAATGAACATATCACAACAATTTTAGCACATACTTGGATCATTATAAGAGAAATAAGCCCAGAAAGTTGCAAGAAAATACAGTTTCCCAAACGGGAGAAATTAATTTTCAAAGATTTCACCCACCTGTGTGAACATGTCTGTGTGCATGTTGTTTCATTCAAAATAAAGTGTAACGTAACCTTTGGAAATCGCCCTTCGCAACCACAAGACTGTATATGTGACCTGCTCCCACAAAACCCAGACAAAATTGACAATTTTTATTTGTTTTTAGGAATAGTTTTTTCAAATTACTGAGGTTTTCAGCTTCAAAATGATATATGATATATGATATGTGATAGTCCTGTAATTGGCGTTTTTTTCTGCTGTTGGATGTGGATAATAAATAAATAAATAAATAGGTACTGTGACCCTATCACCTCTGGAAGAAGGATTAAGGGATAAAAGCCTGACAACCCAATTATGAGATACACGTATTGAAAGGTTTCAAGAGCCTTAAAATGGACAGTTCCTACCCCAAATGACTTCACATGCTTCACAAACAACTTGTGCAACTTTGTCTGTGTTTCATGGGAGCAGGTCTCATACCGGTATGTGTTTTAAAAAATGGCACTTTAATGACGTCATTATGACGTCACACATTTTCCACATTTTTGTGTAAATATCTATGACCTAGCAAACCTATAAAAAAAAGAAGACTTTTTAATTCATCTTGTGACTTGTAGGTCTCTAGATATAGGACCTTAAAATTAACCTCATTCCCATGGGTACGAGATCTTGCTGCACCATGTTGTTTCCCATCATGCCTTGCGTGATCTCAACCCCTGGATTTGTCTTATTTAAATGTGTCAAAATATGGCACATTATAATTAGAGCTGCAGTCTATCTGTTTAACGTGCGACGCCATCTTTAAAATGTTGAGAGTTGTGTTTTTGAAGAATCAGTCCTTTCAAACATAAGGTTTGGACGTCGCGTTATTTAACAAGGATTTGTATTAAATGTACGTACCTCTTTCTTCCCTTTACAACCGAAGATACAGGTTTTTTAAGCGAAAAACGAGGCTGCCATAATCCATATGCCATAGGCATTGCGCACTTTTGATAAACAAAACGTTTGTACGTGACGTGACGTGCAAAGCATGTGAGCGCATTATGGGCACACCCGGGGTGCAATTTCGCTCTGATTAGCCAGTCAGCATCATTTACGGGTTCATCATGGCCGAGGGTTAGTGTAAGGAACGCGCACGCGCCCATGGAGTCGAGGCTGCCTTAAAATATACACTTTTAAGACGACGTCCCATGACCTGTAATGACGTCATCATAGTATCTATCTTCACAGACCATCTGCTATGCTTTTGCCTATGTTAAGTTTCAAAGTTATATGACAACGTTTTATGACAACGTTTATGGAAGAAGAAACAATTGTTTTTAAAAATCAGGCCAAATCAAAGGCTTTTCCGCAGCTATGCCGAAAAGCCATAAAATGAGAACAAATAAAATAAATAAATAAATTAAAAACTGGTAAGCTGTTCTCCAATGATTGGGAATTTCATTTTTTTATTTTTGCAAATGTTTTCTACTGCTTTCAATATTAAAATTCAGTTCATAATAGCCGATTATATCCTTGACTTATATACTAGGTTATTATGAAGGACTACATTGTGTGCCATGTAGATAAGGACACAATAAAAAAAAATTTTTTCAATATGCTCATGTTTTGACACTACTGTGAGAGAAAAAAAGTGTTGTTAGGGATTATCATGCATCATGATTTGCATTCTGATGGTACTATAAATGTATTTGTTCATTTGATTAACGGATCCATGTTGTGGCTTTCAGGGGATAAGGTCATGATTGGTGAGAGTCCTGTCGCCCCTGGTGTACCGGTCATATACAGGTCACAGGAGGAAAGATCGGCAAACCCAGACAGATTGAACCTTGATAGGTAGGTCAGTGTTGTCAAGTACACCACAAATCCTTTCACAGGTTCCGTCACAACTCTTTTCATAAGTCAAGTCACAAGAAACAGGATGAACAATGACAAAGGAATGCCTTTGTAATAGTTTATTTGAATAGCTAGTGACTTGACAGGTGACTGCAGGAGTTGTATTGCTGAGACTGACACAGTTTCAGTGAAAAAAAACACATATTGAACTATGACTAAGCAGGACATGAAGTAAAATTTTTAAAACCAAACAAGTTAATATTTCTAGAGAGATTGGATTTAAACTTGAAAGTTATGTTGTATGTGTTTGTAATATATCAAAGGCAACCATTTTGAAAACAGGAGGAGGCTTACAGTGTGCCCAATTCTAGAAGGAGAGGAGCATCTCAGGTTACTCAACTTTCAGCACAACAGTATCCGCAAAATAGAGCACCTCACCAGTTTGAGGAGACTGATATTCCTGGACCTGTATGACAACCAGCTGGAGGATATAACTGGACTAGGTGCTCTAAAATCACTTAGAGTACTAATGCTGGGTAAAAACAGGTAATTGTTTAAAAGGTATTCTGCAATCATGGGTGCAATCTATAAACTATTATAAATCCCTAAGTTTAAGTTTGTGTATTTTTGATTTTGGTTAGTGAGGGGTTTAATTTTTGGCACAATATTTCTCGTTCAAGTCGGGTGATTTATCATTTCCAAATATTGATATGCCAGTAACAATTCCAGAAAGACATTTTTCATCGTGATTTTCTGTAAAAGTAAATGAACAAAAATAATTGCAAATTCTAGAAGTTTTACAAGTTCAAAGTAAACTTTTGCGTTTAAGGGTCCTGAAAGTACGTCACCAGGGGTGATTTTCAGGCTCTATTGCATGAAAAGGGCAAATATTTCTGGGTCCAGTAACTATCTTACCAACTAATATCAGTTTATTGGTAAAAGCTTTTTCTAGCCCAAATGAGTACATTCTCTTGAAGGTGATCCTTTAAGGTCTTGAATATGACTTTACTCGTATGAGATAAATTGTCTTGTCCCTATGGACTCTGCGCATGAACAGAGAGAAGTTTCAAGGGCCCCAGTGGAAGGGACACATCGTGTGCTCATATTGGTTCGTGCAGGTTTAGCGTGAAGTATGGTCTCGTGGTCTGGAGTAATGATGTGCATCGGGTCTGGTTGACCAGGCCAAACTGACCCGAAACATTACAGATATACACCGAATCTCAACTGAAACCGATCTTAACTCCCTCAAACCGACCTGACCCGAACTGACAAAAAATAAGGTAAAACCGACCCAATTCGACCCGACCTGAAAAAAAAACCTGAAAAAACCTAAATACCTGGCTTGGACAAAGTGATCACTTTTTTGTGCCTGCCCTTACCCACGTGGCATGAAGTCTTTTGCAAAACCATCATCTCTCACTCAGTCATACTCAGTGGGTTGATCGAGAGTAACCCTGCTTATTGAACAAACGCATGGTCATCACGCGGTATCATGAAATCTGTTACAATCTATCTATTTCACTGTCAGTCCTGATCCGACTGGAGAAATTCATACCGTGGGAACTTGATAGTGTGCTCGGTGGCCACACCACACAATGGGCTGCGGTCACAGTGGCTGTCAATAATATTGCATCACCTGAATTTCTCAACTGTTTCAGTTTATTTTGGTTTATTTCTATTTTTTCAAAAGATGGCTAAACCGACCCGACCCGACCCGACCCGACCCGACCCGAAAATGTAAATGCAAAACCAAAACCGACCCGACCCGACTGAAAAGATGGACAAACCGTCCCGACCCAACACGAAGTCGGTTTCGGGTCGGGTTGGTTTCGGTTTCAGGTCGGGTTTGCACATCATTAGTCTGGAGCATTGAATTTTAATATGGTCTGCGGGTAATTCTGCAGGTTGTGGGTTCGAGTCCATCCTGCGGCTATGGTGCGTGTGTCCTTGGGCAAGGCACTTTGTCACTCATTGCGTCATTGTTTTTTAAACAAACGAGCCCTTGACAACCCGTCCTGGCACGGGCCAGAACGCTTCATTTAAATAACAAAAGGTGTGAATATGCCCGATCTTCTGCAGACCCGCCGGGCCAATACGTACGTGTTCGATCCGACGGTTTCGATTGTAATAATAGAGAGGCACCAAGTACAAGTAACCACGGAGAAATAACTCCATGGTACAACAGAGGCGAAACGAGCAAATTGTGGCTGACAACGGTGACGAGAGTTGGAACCAGACTGATAGTCTACTACCGCATGTATTTTTGTACGCGGATGGCATTTTGTGTGGAGCGGGATCAGCCGTTGTCAGACTTGTTTGACACGTGGTAATGTGCACGTATTATCCCTGTTGCTGTGTTGTGCAGTGTGGAGCGGGATCTGAACTATACTTTGACCGTGCCAAACGCGTAGCGAGCAATGGGTTGTGTGGCATTGTCTGGCCGCATCGCGGTGTTTTCTTCGCGCGTCCGGACAGAATAAAGGTCCAGGGAATAAGATCGCAACTTTGTTGTTATGATTGGTTAAACCCTGACTTAAAAATCAACTTATTGTTAATTAAATGAGGATTCCTTTGACATCAAACATTCTGTTATGTATTGAAAATTTGCTTGGCCTAATATATATAATATACATGTGTATTCATTTCCTTGTCGATTTCTGAGTAGGTACTCAAGAAGCCATCATTTACTTGACGAGACGGGGAGACCATCACAAGTTACCACGTCATGGCAATGATATGAAATGTTGTTCAAAAATATTTAGACTTCATCAAGAGACCCTTCGGTATTCATTAGAATTTAATTATTTGTAATTAATGTGGAGTAATAAAGCATTTGAAGAATTAATGCCCCACACCCCAAAATAGTAATTATATCCTACCGAAGTTCCATATGCATTGTCATTTTCATAAATTTAATTTGACTGTGCGAGGTATTAGAGAGTTCATTTCCGCAATCTAGAATGTAAGAAAAATGATGAGTGTAATCATGTTCTTTGCTCTATCGTGTAATGAATATGTAAGAAATATTGAAAACTAAACAACGTAGTATCTTTAGAAAATACAGCATAAAGTTAGTCTCTATACTTTTAAAAGTATATATTGTGTTCTTTATGAAATAATATGGTGTCATTCACTTCTGAATGTGACATCAAAATCAACGAATAATAAAGTTTGTTTTACCGCGGCCGAGCAATTTTTTTTAATGGGAGCTAAAAAATAATCAAAGAATAAATACGAATTTTCAGAGGGTTGAAAATGTCTATGCACAAGAAAACCACTTGGTCGTGTAGGCCTATTTCACAGTTTTAGGAGTACACCAATATCTAGTACAGACAAAAGAGCACGAGTAGATGAACTTAAATCACCCAATATCATTATGGAAGACATTTTGGTAGAAACTGACTCATGAATATTTACGAGGGCCTTCACTGGTTTCCTTGACAATTATGTTGCTATGATGGAAGAGTTTGAGAAATCCGCATGAATTTCAAACGTGATGAGTTTTGGGCGGTCCTAGCTGTGCCGCTTTTATGACCTATCAGCCATGTCGACTGAAATAGTTTTGCTCGGATGTTGGCATCGGGTCTTCTCATTGGTGGTAGAATTTCGTAGCCATGATGATATACATGTTTGTCTTGTTTCCCACGCTCTGTTTGGTAATGAGCCAACCCTTTCCCACAAAGGCCAGGATAGATTGGAGTTGTCAATGGCTGTTTACCGTGCAGGCGTATGAGTGGGGCTGGGGCAACCTCGTCCCCAGGGTGTCGAACAGTACGCGCCCATCACTACCTGCTCTCTCACCCTGGTATTTGATCATTTGCATGTGCAAGATTTTTGAACACGTATGCACATGAGGAATAGTCTGGTGCCTGGATATGCGTTACATTAGCGTTTGTTTTTGTATGCGGTGTCTGGGGTGAAAACAGAGTCAATTCATCGCAGCGCAAGCACGGCGTGAGTTACAAAAACACAATTTTTTTTTACATTAAACTGTTACGATTTTATCGAGACAACATGCAGTATCATATTTCATATTAATATGACCATATTGGAAAGGAAATTAGTATTTTCGAG
This sequence comes from Patiria miniata, assembly GCF_015706575.1. NCBI lineage: Eukaryota > Metazoa > Echinodermata > Asteroidea > Valvatida > Asterinidae > Patiria > Patiria miniata. The sequence goes on along the minus strand of NW_024037052.1, from coordinate 7,551,175 downwards.
GAGGCATGGACAAATGATCGCGAAAAACACGTACTGCACGTTGTGAATAATAACACCAAGTACACGATATAAATCCATTACTAGCCAATTGCGGTATCGAATCAGGATACAGGAAGAAAGTTTCCTATCCAGGGTTTATTATTGGAAACCAGGTTGGAAATAAAGTAAGCACTGGGGACGAGGTTGGGGCTGGGGAGTTTATTATGGCAGGCAGCTGTGCCTACGTACCGGTGCGGGCATGGCCCGGCCGGGGAATAAAATTTGCAACCAGTGCGATGTTCATTTTTAGAAAATATTTGCCCTGAACTTAGTTCATTACATTTTGCATTTGATGAGGTTGTTCACATGCCTAATTTTTGAAATCGTTTTATTGTTATACAATCATAAATATTGATGTTTTATATTTAATAAAAAAAACATGCGTTTTTATATAAATTAGTCAGAGTGACCATGCATGGTGACGTGACTATAATATTATGCCCCATTATTTTATCATTCTATCTAACCGCACTCTTCTACTCAAAATCAGTCCGTATTTAATCCAAAAAGTTTACTATCCAGTTATAAAACACTTTAGGTTAATATGATTTCAAACGATTCTGTTAATACTAATAATCCTGCAAAGCGATGGAGCATGTGGTCTAGATCATAGATAGAGTCAACGTCGGATCCTCACTAGTCAAATATTGAACTGTTATGACCATCGGGATTCGAATTACATGTGCAACTTGGAGAAGGAAATTCCATTTGTCCAAGGTGTTGAAGCTGTACCACTACTTGCAGTAGTACGACGCAGCAAAATGTCCCCTTTTGTCACTAACTTGGTGAAATGTGCATGAAGTCTGTGCGTCAGGTCCTTCTGCGTCTTGCATGTGCGGTCGGAAAACTAGAATGCATACCGTTTTGGATGTGTCGTTGACGCTTCGTGTTACCAGGATCACAGCCACTTGAATTAGTCTGCAATTGTATTTGGGAGCTGACTGTTTGCGTTGCGTGCTGGAGGGAAATTCCCGCCAGCAAAACGGCTGTTTCATGTATTCTTTTCTTAAAACATTTTACTACTTGGCCTTTTATGTACGTCAAATAAATAAGAATTGAATCGCATACTTTTAGACCCTCACAATTCTTTCCAAGTGTTAAGCAGTGATTTACAACCCGGAATGTTGCCCATCTCAATTTGTGTTCATTCAAGTTTTCATATGGTAATTCTTATAGAAGCATAAAACTTCTCAAATCTTCAGAATTTCGTGGCAAACTTCCTTCCTTCCTTCCATGGAGTGCAGTCCTCAAAAGATGAGTATAATCGCACTGTGGTGTGTGTGTGAATGCGTGCAGGTGCAGTATGTACAGATGTGCAGAGTAAAAAAGTGATGTATGTGGTTTACATCACTGATTGATCCCTTAGCGCAGACTTGAAGGCGTCAAGGGATGGAGATGCTGCAGGGTCCTTCTTAAGTGTGTTCCAGTCACGCCGTGTGCGAGGAAAGAAGGAGTTGGTATACGCTTGTGAGCTTGAGTATGGGCACTGGAAGCGAGACGCATGACCTCTGGTGGTAGTTGTGGATGGTATGAGGTACTGGGACCATTTGATGTCGATCAAGTCAAACCGAATGCGGTACATCATTTCCAGCCCAGCTAAGTACCGTCTATCAGCTAGGGAATGCCAATGGAGATCTTTGATCATGTCAGTAGCACTGCTTGACCAGTCATAGTCGCCTGTCACAAATCTTGCTGAACTACGCTGAACTTGTTCCAGTTTTTTATGTTACGTTGAGTGTGGGGGTTCCATGATGTTGATGCATATTCTGCTATTGGTCTGACAAACATGGTGTAGCTACTTTCCTTGACCTTTCGGCTGCAATGACTGAGGTTGCGGCTCAAGAAGGCACGGGTAGAATTTGCCTTCTTGGTGACTGTATCTACGTGCATGTTGAAGTTTAGCTTTGAGTCTATATGCACTCCTAGATATTTGGCCGAGTCTACGAGTTCCAATTCGTACCCGTGGATGGTGTAGGTCGTTGTGATAGGAGTGCGTTTGTTGGTGATACGTAGGACTTGGCACTTAGTTGCGTTGAATTCCATGAGCCACTCAGTCTCCCACTCTTGAAGTGCATTCAGATCTTCTTGAAGGTAGGCACTGTCTACAGGTGATGACATTCTTCTGTAGAGTACACTGTCATCTGCGAAGAGTCTGGTTGTAGAGTTGATGACGCGTTCTGGTAGGTCATTGATAAATATCAAGAATAACGGGGGTCCTAGGACGCTCCCTTGTGGTACACCAGATGTCACATTGGATTCAGAACTAGTCTGGCCTTCAAGGAGAACTTGTTGGGTGCGGTTACTCAGGAAGTCTGTTGTCCATTTCAGGATGTTTCCTCGGATGCCGTAGAACTGAGTTTTGAGAAGTAGACGACGATGGGATACCTTGTCGAAGGCTTTAGCGAAGTCGAGTAGAATCAGGTCGATCTGTGACTTATCTTCCAAACCCTTAGCCAGGTCGTCGATGGTGACTCGTTTTTTATTTCATTGCGGTGAAGTGGAGAACTTCCAAAACATTAATTTGCATTGAAATACGGCAATCTGGGAGCAAAATGCAGTGAAATATTTTGTTAGAATGACAAAAAAGAGGGGTTATCCTGGCAGTTATCTTACGCAGTGATTATGTTCCATGTACCATTGGCTTTTGTTACGATCTTTGTAAGAAAACTCGGTTTAAAGCCTAAAGGTTTCGGTGAAATTAACATTCATATACGGCCAGTTCATATTCTCGCCATGAAATAAATTATTATATTAATTACAGAAACCTTTCTGGAAATGTTTGCAGATGACAAATTCGCTTCGCTTCGCTATTATATTCACTTGTATTTAAAAGGCCAGTTCCTGCTCACACAATCATAATTTACAATGTTTTGTTTGATAACAAAACGGAACGTCTTTCTGCGTACCGACCGTGTGTATTCATGAGGTCTACGGTGACTCATGTTTATTCATTGCATCATTGTTGAGATAACAAAAGTGCACAGCTGGTCTAGCTCATTAAAGTCGCCGTGCTTGAACGCACACACCCGTCCAGTCTGCAGATTCCCGCCCGCCTTGACAACTGCAGACTGATCGTCCGGAACGCAGACAGAACGGGAAATAACAGGCATTCATTATCGAGATGCGGCCAGTTATTGTGATTGATTCTAGCTTCCTTGCGCCTAACAGGCAGCATCGAGCTGTATACTCCCCAGGTAGCTGAGATGGTATTCGGAATGTTTAATTGGACCAATGATCAGGGGTAATAATAATGTAAAGCACTTTGATCTTAGTTAAAAGCGCTATATGAACTCGTTATTATTATTATTATTATTATTATTATTATTATAATTATTATCAAGTATGTAAGATTTTTTTATTCTGAATGTGCACAAACCCATACTGTCTTCATTAACTACTGTTGGCAGTGGGACCAGTTTTCTAGCCAGGCATCCAATAGCGCTAGCACCAGCTACACTTTTCAGTCGGACGCCAGTATACACATCCATGTACGATCAGTCCAGCTTTTACAGTTTGCCAAATAAATCTCAACCTAGGCCCGCTTGAAAATTGAAACTAGACTGAATTAGAATCAAGAAAATGTCATGATGCATTTAAGAGCAAAAGTGCAAATTACAAGCCAAAAAAGAAATGGGGGGGACTTAAAGGACCTTATATGCTTTAATTTTTGTAAATATGACATTTGCTTAAGATGACTGTTTATCTGAGATGTTGCAATGTAATTGCTATTCTGTTTTAGTTTGACTTTGGCTTTGATTAAATTATACTGCTTTCAAGTTTGAATTCAGTTCATAGTTAACAAAATGTGCAAACATTTTGGTCCACTTCAGGGACTCCCTTACCTGTTAAACCTACTATTGCATATTTCCCTAGCCGTAGGCTTTCACGCTAGATTCTTTTTACCACACCGCAATAGCGCCCTCCATCGTCCATGCTCCCTAACTCGGTCCATTAAGCCAACTCGTCCTCTTTTTCTCTAGCGTTTGGAGTATCCGGACGTGGTTTGTGTCACGGTCTTCGAACGTTTGTATGAGCTTTCATTAATTCTTTATTGAACTATTTTCAGATGTTTTGGATTCAAGACAGGTTTTACCAGTGTGTCTTGTGTTCTTTTTCTTTGATTTTACACACCATTCCCGTTTTATTTTGTTGTATTTTCACTCGTGCGGTAAGCAACGTTCCGAGTCCTTTGTTTGATTTTGATTCAAGATGGCGGAGTCGCGCTACTCTAAACGAAGTGCGTCGGCAGTTCAACTCGGTCTCACTCCCACTCTGTAGATACCACAGGGGGAGAATTATTTTCTACAGGGGACACGCTTTCCGGGCATCTAGCCCCGGTAATGTTTCTGACTCAAGTGTTAGAGCTGTGCCTTCGGGCCTCCAGCCTCTACGCCTCCCTCTATTACCCTTGCTGGGGACACGCTTTCCGGGCCTCTGGCCCCCAGCAGCACGGGTCCTTCAGGCAAGACTGATCTTTCGGTTCCAGTCTTGAATCCTGCTGATGGTAAGAAGGTTAAAAAGGTAATTTCAAAACCCAGAAAAAGAACCGGAGCTAAGCTTTCCAAGCCTCTAGCCTCCGGGACTCGGGTCCCCGTCGCTTCCGGCACTAAATCTAAGAAAAAATCTGGGGTCAGTACTTTGAATGTTCCTGCCTCTTCCCCCAATGTAAGTGCTAATTCCGGTGTTACGGGTCAGGAAAAATCTTCCCGTTCCGACCGCCATCGACGTCATCATCAGAAAAGGCGTCGTTATTCTAGCTCTAGCTCGGGGTCCTCGGATGAATATTATTCTTCTTCCTCTAGCCGTTCGGGGGGCGATCGTTGCCGCCGCCGTTCCGGCACTTCTACACGGGCCATGCTGAAACAACTGACAGCCACAGTTTCGGCTCTGGTTCAACACCCAGCTAATATTAGCGCTTCAGTAGATGTTCCCTCGCCGGTGTTGGTGCCAGTGTCGGCCACCATTGCAGACCCCGGCCAGGATTCGGAGGGAATCGTTTCCTTGTTTCCATCTGATAATTTTTCAGAAGATTCTGATTCCCGTCCTCGACCCCCGGACATTTCTGTCCCTTTGCCTCCGCGGGGGGCGGGGTCAGCTCCGGATGGCGGTAAGAAGTCTGACACTTTCTTACCCCCCGCACAACTTAATCCACCTGGTGATTATTCATCGGACAATGGCACCGTAGAGTCGGTGAATTTGTCTTCTTCAGATCTTAGATTGCGTCATGTCATGCATGATATGGTTCGTGTTCTACATATCCCAGATGTGGAGGATTTGACCCCCGGTAGCGAGGTTCGTAAATCCTTTAAAAAACGCACTGGTCCTCCTGATTCTAAGGCTCAGTCCTTCCTGGTCCTCCCGGTTGATCGCACGTGTGCGGATCGTATCGAGGTCATTACCGGAGTTTAGAAATGGCGACCGGTGGCCAAGTGAGACGTGCGTCATTTCCGGGTTCCTAAGAAGGATTACGAGACGTATCTTTCAGTTCCCACCTTACCAGATGCTGTTAGAGACAAGATTGCGGCTGACTCTGGTGGACGCTCGACACTTAAATCACCGTTTTCAAGTAAAGAACGCAACACTCTTGAAGACACTCTAGTCAAGGTTGACAAAGCCTCCAAGGCGGGCCTTCGAGTTACATGTTTTTTGCAGTTGCTTTCGGAGTATCTGGTTTGTTCATGTAAAGCGGATTCCGAAGTGGCTCCCGAGAACGTTAAACTAGGCTTTCGGTGTCTGGACGACTACCTACGTGTCTGTATGGATCAGTTTACAAGGATTTCTTCCTTTTCTACATCTATACGTCGGGGTAACGTACTGGATGCCATCTATCTGCCTACTGAAGGGGCTCGTACCTGGCTCGAGGCTCTCTCTCGGTTAGGTACAGACCTTTTCAATGGGAAGTTTCAGCTAACCCTTGAAGAAGAGGCTAAGCGGATCAAGGCAACGGATAAGATCAACCAGCGAAAGCCGACTCAAGGTTCGTCTCCCGCTGGTCGTGGTAGCAAGTGAGGTTCCGGTCTGCGTTTTCCTCGTAAGCCTTTACAGCCTTTTAAGGGTTCCGGCAGGTCTCCGTTAGCCAGCCCGGCCAACCCCTACTCAGGCTCCCCTACTCATCAGCCTCAGCCTTTGTTGACACCTAGCTCCGGTTTTGGTGGTCATAGTCGTGGCTCCGGTCCCTCATATACCCTCGCTCCAAGGCCAACTATGAGAGCGGTCAGGGTAGGCCATGGCGGCGGTGATGCCCCCTCTCCCCCCCCCCCCCCCCCATTAGCGCCCCCCTACTACGGGCCCATAGGGGGTCGCCTTCAGTCTTTCGCAAAGACTTGGGCCCTCTATTCCGACAACAGATGGGTACTCGACACCGTCGCTCACGGTTACAAGATAGAGTTTACGAGTATCCCTCCGTCGTCGTATGTCCCTCGGCCAACACCGATTCCCTCCGATCAGGCCAAACGCTTGGCTCTCGAATCAGAGATTCTCGCCTTGTTAGAGAAACAGGCGATTTATCAAGTTCCAGTGGAGGACTCCAAGCGGGGATTCATTTCTTCCTTCTTTCTAACCCCAAAGAAAACCGGGGAATGGCGTCCAATCCTAAACCTAAAGCCATTAAACAGGTACATTCGGCCCCGCCGGTTCAGAATGGAAACCCTTCGTACGGTTCTAGATTGCCTGACGATTCCAGCTTGGGTGTCAACATTAGACCTGAAAGACGCTTACCTGCATGTTCCAATGTTCAAACATCACCGTCATTTTCTCCGTTTTCAATATCGGGGAATGATGTTCGAGTTCCGATCACTTCCTTTCGGCATTTCGACAGCCCCAAGGGTGTTTACCCATTTTGCAAAGACTGTCGCAGCCATTCTTCGCTTGCATCACGTGCAAATTTTTGCGTATCTTGACGACTGGCTCGTAGTAGGACAATCGGAGGCCGAGACCCACTGGGCCATAGATACAACCCTGTCTCTGGCAAGAAATCGCATCTGATCCAATCTTTCACCCCAACCTGCCTTGGTGCCGTGCTCGATCTCCACTGGGGCATTTCAACACCAACAGAGGAAAGGATTCACAACCTTATACAATGCGTGAATCTATTCTTTGCCATCACGATCGCTCCAGCCTTGGCCTGGTTACGCCTTCTGGGACTAATGTCAAGTCTAGTGGACCTCGTTCCTTTGTGCAGAATGCGAATGCGTCCCATACAACTCCATCTCCTGGCCTTATATTGTCCGAAACGAGATCCTCTCTCGCTTTTGGTTTCGATTCGGCCCCTAGTACTTCAACATCTCAACTGGTGGCGCCAACGGGTAAACCTCAGTTGTGGAGTGACCTTCCCTCGACCTCAACCCACCTTGATTCTGACGACCGACGCATCCATACAAGGATGGGGTGCTCACTTGGGAGCAGAGATCACAGCCGGAGTGTGGTCCCCACAAGAGAGTTTATATCACATCAACGCTCTAGAGTTGTTAGCAGTCCAACGAGCTCTAATTCATTTTTCCAAACTGGTGACAGGTCATCATGTTCAGATCATGTCCGACAACTGGACAGTCGTCTCGTATGTCAACCGACAGGGGGGACTCGGTGTCCCCCCCCCCCCCCCCCCCCCCCCCCCGTTATGTTTTCAGACATGGGACCTCCTTTGTTGGTGACTAGCGAATAAGGTGCGACTATCTGCAACTCACCTCGCAGGGAAAGTGAACACCCTGGCAGACGCCCTATCCAGGGGCAAGGTTATCCCCACAGAGTGGACACTTCATCGAACTGTGGTCGAGGCTATCTTCAAGAAATTCGACCAACCTCACATAGATCTGTTTGCGTCAGCCCTAAACCACCAGCTGCTGGTATACTGTGCTCGCAGTCGGGATCCTCAAGCATGGGCGTCGGACGCTCTCTCGATCGATTGGAGAAACATGTACGCTTATGCCTACCCTCCGATCTCACTAATTCTAAGAGTTCTAACCAAGATAGAAGCGGAAGTATGCAGGGTTCTTCTCATTGCACCCTTTTGGCCTCGCCAAGCATGGTTCCAAAGACTTATTCGCCTTCTCGTACATCCCCCAGTCTTACTTCCACAAGGAGCGGACCTCATTTGCCAACCTCGGTCGAAGATTTTTCACCCGGGGTCAGAAAATCTCCACTTAACGTGTTGGATGTTGTCCAGCATTCTTTCCGATCAGCAGGCCTTTCAGCAGACGCTGCCTACATGGCTGCCAGAGGCCGTTGAAAATCCGCTAGACAGACTTACGACAGCCGCCTTCAACATTTCTATAAATGGTGCAGAGTTGACTCAGTGGATCCGTGCTCAGCGCCTTTGAAAGATGTTGGTGATTTTCTAATGAAACTTTTCAATAAGGGCCTCACGATGGCGACTATTCGAGGCTATCGTTCAGCTCTTGGATCAGTTCATGCTGGGTTTCCAGATGGTAGTACTATCTCTAATAATAACCCTCTAACCCAAATGCTTAAGGGTATGTTCATTGAGCGTCCTCCAAACAAGAAACTCTTTCCGACTTGGGATCTTGGGCGGGTCCTTCAGGCATTGTCTAAGCCACCCTTTGAACCCTTATCTGAGGCCGCAGTTATAGATTTAGCTGTGAAAATGGCCTTCCTTCTGGCTACGGCCACTGCTAGGAGACGGCGTGAGATCCATGCTTTCTCTATTGATCCAGGTCATATTCGATAGGAACCAGGTGGTGTTCGTCTGGTTCCCAACATGTCCTTTCTGGCCAAAAATCAAACCCCGTCTTATACGCCCCCTGATATTTTTATTCCTGAAATTAAGTCCTTGTCCTCAGTAGCCTGTTATAACAGGCCTTCGGACTGTACGTTCCATGACATGAACTGTACGTTCTGTAAGTACACGCACTCATGAATAAAAACATGTGCAAACATGGCGGCCCGCATGGTGAACCCCAAATGGTGAGTCTCCGCAATCTTGTCAATTCTTATCAACATTAAACCAGTAACCTAACATGGTGGCAGCGGTGGGATGATACAGTATAAAATAACCGTCATTTTGCATTCCACTTTTCGCATGAAAAAGTGACATTTACGCTACAACTTTCGAACGAATTGTTGTGAGTTTCACGCACGCACGGGAACACGTAGACATCGCAATGACGCAGTGTACATCGTTGGGGGCGGTATCCAGCGCTCCGTTAATTGGCCGTCTCGACCAGTACGACCAAGTTGAAGACATTCGCAACTACATCGAGCGTCTTAACCTCTATTTTGTTGCAAATGACATCCCTGCGGCGAAACAATCGGCAGTTCTGTTGAGTGCAGTTGGTGCTACTGTATACAAGACTGTAAAAAGCTTAGCTGAACCAACTCCAGTGCCTGCAAAGAGCTTCAAAGAACTCTGTGATATGCTTGTATCACACTACGGCCCAAAGCGTCTAGTTGTAGCAGAGCGTTTCCGATTTTACAAACGCGAACAACACATGGATGAGTCCATCGCTCAGTATGCTGTTGCACTACGCGATCTTGCCAGCCCCTGCCAGTTTGGGACATTTCTCGATGACGCCTTGCGTGATCGCCTGATCTGTGGCCTCCGAAGTGAGTATGTTCAGAAACATCTTCTGATTAAGGATAGCCTCACTTTCCAGAAAGCCCTGGATGTTGCAAAAACTCTAGAGACAGCCACCAAAGATCTCCGTGAAATTAAAGGAGCACACAATACGGCTGCTGTTCACGCGATGCACCCCAAACCTCGACAGAAGATGCCCCACAATCGATCGACCAAACCCAACACCCACCAGGCCAGGTGTCCCAATTGCGGATACGACCCAAGTCATGCTACATGCCCTGCTAGAGGCCAGAAGTGCAAGTCCTGTCACAAAACTGGACATTTTAGCCGGGTTTGCCGATCCCAACCTAAACACACGCGAGCTGTGATGGCACCGACTTCATTTGACGATGAGACTGAGTTCTTTGTAGGCTCCGTATCCAGTAAAAGTGCCCCATCACACACTTCCTGGCGCCAGACCATCCTTGTTGAGAAAAAGCCCATCAACTTCTTACTTGACACTGGGTCCGAGGTAAACATACTGCCACTTCATGTTTACCACACCCTGAAGCTCCACAACCCGACCCTGCAGTCTACGACTACAACCCGTCTGTGCGGTTTCTTCGGCGGAAAAGTCCAGCCAAGAGGACAGAAACGCCTATCATGTGAAGTCAAGGGCAAGTACCATATCCTGACTTTTCTTATCATTGGTGATGGTGAGCCAGTTCTGGGAAAACATGCCTGTGTTTCCCTTAACCTGGTACAGCGTGTGTACACCATGATAAATGATGATGATGTTTATGAGGGAACCGGATGCCTAAAAGGCCCACCAGTCAAGATAAAGCTGACAGAAAACGCTACACCGCACTGTGTCCATGCCCCTTGTCGAATCCCACTGCCCTTGCACCCCCAACTAAAGGCAGAGCTAGACAAAATGGAGAAACAAGGAATCGTCACGCGCATCACAGAACCAACTGATTGGTGCGCCCCGATCGTGATCGCTCCAAAGAAAAATGGAAACATCAGAGTCTGTGTTGACCTACGAATGCTGAACAAAGCCGTGGCCAGGGAGCAGTTTAGTATACCTACCTTGGAAGAGGTCCTGGGTAAAATTGCCGGTGCCCAGTTATTTTCTGTCCTCGATGCCAAGCATGGGTTTTGGCAAATTCCGCTCCACCCTGACAGCCAGAAGTTAACCACATTCATCACACCATTTGGTAGATTCTGCTTCAATCGCCTGCCATTTGGCATCACATCGGCACCTGAGCTGTACCAGAGAATCATGAGTGATCTGCTGGTCAATCTACCAGGAGTTGTCGTCTACATGGATGATGTTCTTGTCACGGGTGCGACACCAGAGGAACATGACGCACGTCTCCGTCATGTACTGCAAATTCTACAAGGAGCTGGGCTGAAGCTTAATAAGGACAAGTGCAAAATTGCGCAAGAGCAGGTGCACTTCCTTGGCCATCGTCTCGATAAGCATGGAATTCACCCTGATCCTGCTAAACTTGATGCAATCCTCCAGATGTCGCCGCCTACGACGAAGGAGGAAGTCAAACGACTGATGGGGATGGTGAATTGGCTATCTCGTTTCATACCCCATGCAGCTACAGTGGCAGCACCGATTAATGCTCTGATGAAAGGCGACACAGAGTGGACTTGGGGTCCAGCACAACGCAGTGCTTTCAGACACCTCAAGACACTGCTAACTACAGCCCCGACGCTTGCATACTATGACCCAACAAAGCCAACGATGGTCAGTGCTGATGCCAGCAGTTACGGCATTGGTGGTTACATCCTTCAGAAGCAGGAAGATGAGTCCTGGAGACCAGTAGCATATTGTTCCCGAAGCCTGACACGTGCTGAACAACGATATGCACAGATCGAGAAGGAGCTACTGGCTGCTGTATGGTCATGTGAGCGTTTCTTCGTCTATCTCCGCGGCTACAAGTGACGCTCCAGACAGACCACAAACCCCTAGTGTCCCTAATCAACAAAAAGGACTTATGTGATGCCCCTCTCCGATGCCAAAGACTGCTGATGAGGCTGATGAGATACAACTGCGAAGCAGAGTACACCCCTGGTAAGGACCTGGTTGTGGCCGATGCACTTTCGCGAGCTCCTCTCCAGCGAGATAAAGTGGCCGAACCAGATGAAGATCTTGAAGGCGAGATCGAAGCACATGTCCACTTGATCACAACCCAGTGGCCAGCATCTGATGCAAAGCTGGTCGAAATAGCCTTAGAGACCAGTCACGACCGTACCCTGAGTGCAGTCATCACTCACGTCAAAGATGGATGGCCTAAGTACCAGAAGGATGTCGACCCAGAGTTGAAACGGTTCTGGGATGACCAAGACAAGATCAGCCTAGTCGGTGGTATCCTCACATATGGTGAGCGCATTGTGATTCCACAGAGCCTGAGACAACAAATGTTGCAGAGAATCCATGAGGGTCATCAAGGCGTCTCAAAAAGCCGACTTCGAGCCAATCAAGCCTTGTGGTGGCCAGGTATGAGTACTGACATAGCCCAGTATGTCCAGTCTTGCCCGCATTGCCAGGATATGCAACCATCGCAACGCGCCGAACCACTCATTTCCACGCCACTCCCACAGAGACCATGGCAGCAAATTGCCTGCTACCTAGCCGAGGTGAAGGGGAAGATGTACCTTGTGCTGGTAGACTACTATTCCTGATGGATAGAGCTACATCACCTCCACTCGACAACAGCCAAATCTGTGATAAACTTCATCAAGGCAACGTTTGCTAGATATGGTATTCCCGAAGTGGTGGTGACTGACAATGGTCCACAGTTTTTGGGTGAATTTGACCAATTCGCTCGTGAGTACAACTTCCAACACATCACCTCCAGTCCCTATTACCCACAGGCCAACGGACAAGCAGAGAAAGCTGTACACATGGCCAAGAGACTGTTAAGCCAAGACGATCCAGTCCGCGCCTTGATGCTGTACCGGTCCACTCCTAGCCTTGGCCAGAGTCCAGCCAGTCTCCTAATGGGAAGGGAGATTCGCACCACACTTCCAATCCTGCCTCGTAATCTGCAGCCTAAGAAGGTAGATCACAACAAGCTGAAGGCTACAGACAACATGAACAAACAGAAAAGCGGACAAACCTTCAACAAGCGACACGGTGCAAGACAGCTGGATGATTTGATGCCTGGAGACAAGGTTAAGATCCGAACCAAAGGACAGCTGAGCCCAGAAGGTGAAGTTGTACGTCAGGCTGGGACTCCACGGTCCTACATCATCAACATCAACGGCACTGAGTACCGTCGAAACAGACGTCATATCTTTCTTCTTCCCAAACCATCCCTGGATCCAGTTGTTGACATCCAAACATCATGCAAGGAGACCAAGGATCCTCAACCAGCTGAATCTCGACCCACTCGAGTTACCCGTCCACTAGTTTGGCACAAGGACTACATTGTGTCTCAAAACTAGACCGGTCACACACTTAATCAAAAGAGAACAAACTAGCATTTAGATAAGCACCAAATGAATCAGAATCAACACTGAGACGCAAAATTACAGTAATCAACTTTCATTGGACATAGAACTGTAACGTGTTAGATCTGCAAGAAACCTCATCTCATCTGAACATTAAGCTGAACACTAGCAACTTTATTTTAGTCACAGAGACTCTCAAATCTCTCAACTCAAGGATTTGAACTTTTCAATTGAGTCAGTTCTTGGAATTCATATTCACATTGTTGTTTATTAACCAGTTGGTTGCTTTTAGAAAAAGGGGAGATGTTATAACAGGCCTTCGGACTGTACGTTCCATGACATGAACTGTACGTTCTGTAAGTACACGCACTCATGAATAAAAACATGTGCAAACATGGCGGCCCGCATGGTGAACCCCAAATGGTGAGTCTCTGCAATCTTGTCAATTCTTATCAACCTTAAACCAGTAACCTAACATAGCCGAGGACAGACTACGGTGTCCGGTACGAGCTTTAAAGTGGTACATTGCTCGTACCAAGTCTCTCAGAGGTAATGTTTCCCAAATGTTCATTACTACTACCAGTCCATATAAGGCCGTCTCACCAGATACCATTTCTCGATGGATTGTAAGGGCGATACGCTCATCCTTAAGTTCCTGGCCAGGCCTGACAGCAGATGCTCAGGCAGTGAATGCTCACGAGACGAGATCCATGGCCACGTCATGGGCCTTCCTTAAGGGTGTTCCTCTCAAAGATATTTTACAGGCTGCAGCCTGGAAAACTCCAACTACATTTATGTCATGCTACCTCAAAGATGTCGAGTCATCTGGAGGCAGAGTCGGCCGTAGTGCTCTGAGTGTACCCCAGCCTTCTATGACAGCTTGGATTTATATTTATCCCTGGGATTTATATTTATCGGTGAGTTGGCTTCCTTTCTTTCCATCTTGCTTAAAGAAATTTGGAAGACCGCGAAGGGACGATACTTATCTCTTTTACCAAGGATTTGCTGGTTTATTGTTACCTTGCGCCTCACCCGTTGACCCTCCTCCTTCACGGTGCCAGTCTAAGCAATTGTAGGTTTAATAGGTAAGGGAGTCCCTGAAGTGGACTCCCCCAAATCAAGGGTAATTTGGGAGTCCGCGAAGGGACGATACTTACCTGTTAAACCTCCCACCCTCCTTCCCCACTAGGGTTCGGCTTTAATGTGTCTTTTCACCCACACCTCGAGAAAAAGAGGACGAGTTGGCTTAATGGACTGAGTTAGGGAGCATGGACGATGGAGGGCGCTATTGCGGTGTGGTAAAAAGAATCTAGCGTGAAAGCCTACGGCTAGGGAAATATGCAATTGTAGGTTTAACAGGTAAGGGAGTCCCTTCGCAGACTCCCAAATCACCCTTGATTTGGGGGATTCTACTCATACTGAATAATAAACTAAATATTTCAAATTTTGACAAACATGGAGGAAGGAATAGAAAGAAAGCATCCTTCCAACAATTTACAATTTATGTCCTACATACAATCCCTTTCCAAAATAACATTTTAAACAATGTGGAGGTAAAACTACATGGTTCTCAACATTGAGTACAGAAAAAACTTTAATGGAGCAAGAGCATATTCTAAACAAATAAAGTAATTCTCCGTAAATCTAAAAAAAATTGCTCAAAAGAGTCAGGGAAAAGTTCCAACAATTGCCTCAGATTGCACCACACAGCATCTATAATCCAACATTTTTCGTGACTCTTAAGCAGGCCCGGACCCATGTCGCAATTTCGATACAACTGGTCGAACAAAAACATGAAAAGCATTACATATTTAATTCTGAAGGAGTCACTCAACCCATAAGCGCCTTTAAAACATTGTGTCTACTTCATTCACTTACCCAAATAGCTACTACATATGCATATTTATTCAGCCGACAGGCTCAAACGCTAAAAGATTTAATCAACCAACGAGCCCCCTCTCGGGGCCTACCCATTATGCTACGTCATGAATCCGCCATTATACTTCCTCTTTTTTTCTAGCGACGGCGTCGTGCAGAAGCAAAAATTTTTGCTCTCGCCTTTTGACGAGTTTTTGTACGATTTTCGCTTTAAGAGTTTCTGTTTTATAGAATTTATCAACCAAGTGAGTTGTGCAGAATCTGTAGAGTTTGGTTTGAGTAAAGTAGTTCTCATTTGGAGTGATTTTGGAGTCTTTTTGCTTTCGTTTTTCTTTCTCGTGGCGTAGCAGGTTTTTCAGCCTTTGTCTGACACCACGTGCGGGGGGCCAGGTTGGCACCGCGGGACTAGCCCAGTGCCGGGTAGGCATCGTGGGTTCTCCCTTGGGGATCAAGTGCAATCCCTTTATAGCCGAGTCGGCTTTCCTGAGTTATTAATATTATTACTTCTGTTTTTAAACAGTTATCTAATAATAATAATTCTTTGTCAAAAAAAAAAAAAAAGCAATGCATTTATTTTATGACTCCATAGACGGATCCATAAGTGCGGTTATTCTCCACAAGGTCTGCTAGTCACCCCACACGTGGGGCCCCTGTTCCGGAAGTCAGACTTTCGGCCGTTCAGGGGACTAGCGAAATGTTTCGAGGAATACAGCGGTTTTGGTTGTTCCCTGTACCCCGTTCGTTTCCCCTAAGCTCGCGGTGAGCTAGGGCCTAGCGAGATGCGTACAGTGGGGGTATATCAACAGAGGTCGTTCCCTTCCCCCCTGACTGTTTCAGCTAGCTCGGGGAGCTAGTAAGCTAGAAGAGGACGTTTCGTTGGGTATATCAACAGAGGTCGTTCCCTGCCCCTCGGCCGTCCTAAGCTATCTCGGTAGTGCGGTGATAAATGAGATAACGGTGAGACATTCGTGGGTATATCGGCCACTGGCCGTTCCCTTCCCTCGGCCTTCTTGCCTGGCGTGTAAAGAGGAATTTCGTGGGGTATATCGATCAGCGGTTGTTCCCTTCCCCTCGGCCGTTCTCAACTGCATTTATCTCGGTTGTGCGATAGTACGAAATACGAAATAGCAGTGAGTCTCACGCAGGGACATCACCGTAGTCTGTAACGGTCACCCAGGTTACACGTTTTGGCCGTCATCAGACGTACGTCCTACAGTATGGAACACTGTGATGGCACCGGGGATAAAACTCCCCGTACAACCGCGGCTCCCCAGACGACCAGCCGTAAGGGTCCCACGGTTAAAAAGGCCGCATCAAAGGCCACAAGTGGTCCCAAGGGTAGACCCCAAAAAGGGACCACTAGTCGCTCGATCACGCCGCTGGTCTCCGGACCATCGGCGTCACCTAGCAACCTGGCGTCGATCTCCCGTGGTTCCACCGGAGTTTCTTTGCCTCGTCCCCCCGGTCTGCTGGCTCCAGCAACCCTCGGGGACGACCAGTCACGGAGCGGTAAAAGGATTCAATCCTCACCAGCCCCGTCTGCACGTTAATTGCGCTCCAAGCTTCCTGCTTCCACCCGTGCGGAATGGGCAGGACTCGCGGTGACTGACTTGCCTCCTCCCCCAATTCGGGCCACGGAGTCGCAGTCAATGTCATTCTTTGATCAATGCTCCGCTATTCCCAGGATATTATCGGAGTATTCACAGTCAAGTGAATCAAGTCACCCAAGTAAGAAAAGGAAACACAAGGCAGGGCCGTCTTCTTCAGGGGATTCCCCCGTAAGTCGACGCATCGGCAAAAGAAAAACAAAGGTGTATCCACGGAAATCTTTTTAAAAGCTTTGCAAGACATCAATCTTTCGTTGGCAGCCCTCACTAAACAACAACAATGGAGATCGGCCCCAGCGGTGACTGGGAAGTCACTCCCAGCGGCCACATTTCTGGACCCAGATCCGGGTCTAATCCTGCCGGATCCGGATGTGGTCCGGCCGGATCCGGGTCTTATCCGGCCAGATCCGAGGTTAATTCAGTCGGATCCGGGCGTAATCTTGCCGAATTCGGGCGGGATGAGAAGGGAACACACTGGGCCCCCAGATCCTGGGATTGCTATTAGTGTCAGCTCCGATAATCCACCTACTCCGGGCCGTGATTGGGCGCCCCCGAGATCGCCGGTGGGAATTTCTTTTACACCCATCTATGAATTTGGGCACTTCTGTTCAAGATGTCCCTGACATAGATGTCGATAGTACTCACCCCCCTTCCACTCACTCGCAAGACAGGTGTTCTGGGGATGAAGAGGCCACTGACCCTGGTAATTTTTCGCCATTTGAGACTCAGCTGAGGCTGGTTCAAAGAGATATGGTTCGGGTACTGCAACTGCCAGAGAGCAGTAAGCCAGAGACCACCCGTCGTTCTTTCAAACGCATCCAACGAATCGCCGATTCAAAGAAATGGACTACTTTCACCAAAAGGTCGGCAGCCTATTTCCAGTTTCCAGAAAAGAAATGAGACGATTTCTTTACGGTTCCTGCTATTCCGGATATGGCCAAGGACAAATTGACTGGAGATAGTGGCAAAGCCCCAACAAAGTCAATATTTGTCGATAAGACTAGAGCAAAGATGGAGGATACAATGAAGAAAGTCGATGAGGCGGCTAGATTTGGCTCACAAACAAGCGCCTTTTTACTTTTATTATCTGAATATATTGTCTGCGCATGTGAGGAAGATTCACAAATTCAGGAAGTTGAAGCCAAACAAATCGAAACAGCGGACAAACTAAGCTTGAAGAAGACAAGCCCAAGTTCTCTGGGAAGAAGGCAACGAGAGGTGCTCCCTCGTTTCGCCCTGCCCTTAGGAAACCATTCAAGCCCTTTCGCCAACAGACGGCCAAGACATCAGCTGGTGCAATGGTTTCAGCTCCATGCCCCTACTCTGCCCCTGCGCGCCAGAATGTACAAACTAGCAGCCATCGGCCCCCCGCCTCGGGTGGCGGCGGTGATGTCCCCACCGAGCCGACCCCCACAATGGGGCCCGTCGGGGGTCGGCTCAGAAATTTCGTAGGGCCCTGGAGAGAGATCACCTCCGACGCATAGGTGCTTACTATAGTCAGCCACGGCTATCAACTAGAATTTACAAGCACCCCTTCATCGGAAATGTGTGTTCGCGTAACACTGGTTCTGACAAACACAGACAAACGATTAGCTCTCGAACAAGAGATATCATCCCTTATCGAGAACAAAGCGGTCCGCTTGGTGCCACCAATGGAACAGTTCACAGGCTTCCTGTCCTCCTTCTTTCTAACACCTAAGAAGGCGGCTGGCGAATGGCGGCCGATAATCAATCTAAAGCCACTCAACAAGTTTGTCAGACCCAAGCGTTTCCGAATGGAAACTCTCCAAGCAGTTCTAGAGTCGTTACCCACACCAGCGTGGGGAGCGTCATTAGACCTAAAAGACGCATACCTACATGTCCAAATTTTCCAAGAGCACTCCCGATTCCTACGTTTCTGGCATCAGGGGCGCACTTACGAGTTCACTGCCCTTCCCTTCGGGCTATCAACCTCGCCAAGAGTGTTCACCAGGGTTGTGCGGGCAGTTGCATCATGTCTTCGACGAGACAGCATAATGATTTTTATGTATCTCGACGACTGGCTGATAGTGGGAAAATCGAAAGACGAGACTGCTCAGAATTTGAGGGACACTTATACGTTGACAACGAGGTTAGGCTTCATCATCAACGAGAAGAAGTCCCAACTAATCCCGTCCCAGGAAATCACTTTCCTAGGAGCAGAGATTGATCTACGCAGGGGTATAGCCGTCCCCACAGGGGAACGTATTACCAGCCTGCAGAAGTGCGTCAAACTTTTCCTATCCGATCAAGTCGCTCCAGCGCAAGCTTGGCTGAAACTTCTAGGGTTCATGGCCAGCTTAGTGGACCTTGTCCCCTGGTGCAGACTGAGGATGCGTCCTTTGCAAATACACCTTCTGGCACATTACAGACCCAAGACAGATCCAATCTCTCTATTGGTCTCGATCGACGAAGTCATTTGTCCACACTTTCGGTGGTGGCTATTGGAACAGAACATTTGGTGTGAATGGAGTTTCCCCAGAGGGGATCATCATGTCATAATCTCCACCGACGCTTTCAACGAGGGCTGGGGAGCCTTCCTTCCCGATACTGACATCGATACTGACATCTCACCAGTCTTTGTCTAAGAACCCTACCCTGCACAGTAGTCCTTCCCGGCCTGACCAGGAGACCAACTAAGCAGGTAATACATTTACATCTAAATGGTAAGTCAGGATGTATATACATATACTTAGGGAATAAATGTGTGTTCCGGAGGTTTTTATCACTCTGTTTAAGACCGCTTAGAGTCTGGATGCTGATAAGTACCCCAGCCGGAGGCGAGGGTAATTATCAGCACCCAGACTCTAACGGTCTTAAACAGAGTGATAAATACTGACCGAGCACATATTTATTCCCATTCATAAATACCATTTCGGTAAAAAAAAATCAAATAATTTGTTAAAAAATTCCTGATTTTGTTCAACAAGTTCACTTAATGCTTTTTGAAACATCCCTTTAGCAAAATAATGGAGTTTTCAGCTGGCGAGTAAGATGTAAACAACCCTTTTATGGAGATTGATGCGGCCGTAGCATGTTCTGTGCGATGTCGTGCAAAACGCACCTGGGGCATTGCGTTTTGAATTTGGAACTATAAAATTCTGACTCGCTGGTAGTGTTGCGCATGCCTACGTGAGGATTGTGAACGTTCAACCAATAAAACGGTAAGAGGCACTGGATTTTTAGGAGTCCACATTTTATTGTCACACTGGAAAAGTGGTTAAGAACAGCTAGCCATGTCTTTATCATCCGTTTATTAAGACCGGCCACGTGACGGGCTCTCGACCAATAGGAATAGCTAAACTGTCTGAGGTATTTATGAATGTTGTTTAACCATTTGTTTTAAGGGCGTCTCGCCTACCCGGCCACCAGTTGTCTGTGCCACTCTATGCATATGTAGTAGCTATTTGGGTATTGAATGAAGTAGACTCCCCCCCCCCCCCCCCCCAGAAGTGTGGGACGAGTCTACGAGTGATACTTACCCAAATAGCTTCCCGCCCTCCTCCCCACTCTCGGATCACGTTACGATGGTTTTTCACATTTAGTGCGCGAGAAAAAAAGAGGAAGTATAATGGCAGATTCATGACGTAGCATAATGGGTAGGCCCCGAGAGGGCACTCGTTGGTTGATTAAATCTTTTAGCGTTTGCACCTGTCGGCTGAATAAATATGCATATGTAGTAGCTATTTGGGTAAGTATCACTTGTAGACTCGTCCCACACTCCTGTGGGGGGGGGGGGGTTTATTCACTGAGAATCAATAAAAACAGAGTGCGCAGGCAGTTTCGGTTGGTACAGTAAGTAACAGGCAGGGTGTTACAGTGACTAAAGGCTAAAAAGTTATCAAAATATCATGCCTTTTGCGGCCTACTGCACTCCTGATCAGCAATAATTTGAAACTAGATTTATATTTGTGGACAAACAGTTTCAAGTATAAGTTCTATCCAGAAAGAATGTGTAGTCCTGTTTATAGTAAATGGTGGCATACAAATATGTGATGAATATGTGATTTCATAGGGCTTTGAATTATGACGTCACATGTCACGTGATGACGTCATGATGACGCCACATCAATGTTTATCTATAATCATCTGTAACAACCTGACGCTAGAGGGCGCTCTAACATTTTATGACGTCACCGTTATTTTTTTCACATCTTTTACCATTTTAAAATTACAAGGTACTTCCGGTTTCAACCTGAAGGAAGGGTCACGTGATTTTGCACGTAAAATTAAAAAATGAAGACCCTGGATTATTCTATCAATTCCCAAAAAAAATGTCAAGTTCAGGTCTCTCACGGTTGATTTTATATTGATTTTCAAAACTTACATCCATTAATCTTTAACGTGATGTCACATGACCCATGATGACATCATCGTGACGTCACTTCAATTTTTATCTATAACACATCCCGGTCTAGGTACATACTAACTTTCAACCCAATCGGACCTGTTGTTCTGTAGATATTGGCCTTCAAAATATGCACTTTAAATATGACGTCACATGTCATGTGATGATGTCATCGTGATGTCACTTGAATTTTAATCTATAACATATCCTGGTTTAGGTACCGGTACATACCAAGTTTCATCCCAATCGGACCTGTAGTTCTGTAGATATTGGCCTTCAAAATATGCACTTTTAATATGACGTCGCATGTCACGTGATGACGTCATTGTGACGTCACTTGAATTTTCATTTATAACACATCCCAGTCTAGGTACATACCAAGTTTAAACCCTATCAGACCTGTAGTTCTGTAGATATTGACCTTCAAAATATGCACCTTTGATATGACGTCATATGTCACTTTATGACATCATCGTTACGTCACTTCAATTTTTATCTATAACACATCCCGGTCTACGTACATACCAAGTTTCAACCCAATCAAACCTGTAGTTATGGAGATATAGGCCTTCAAAATATGCCTGTATATTTCAACGTCTCGTGATGACGTCATGATGACGTAAATGTTCATCACACATCTTCAGATGCTTGTCTAAGTGTGTGCCGAGTATAAAGGCAATTGGATAGATTTTAGTGCCTAAAGTACCCTGGACAGTCGGGCGTTTTTGCCAGCCCAACTTATGAGTCTCATATCACATCATCAAAAGTCAAAAAAGTGCTTTTGTCATATAAACATGTACAAAACACTGGAAAACACTTAAAATGCATTGGTCCATGAAACAGCCGTTAAACTCCACCCGTGATGTCACCCTATTGTCCTAGCGCTCCATTATTTTGTATGAATGGAGCATTGCAGGCGATACCTCTCCATTCTTTTGGAAGGTAATAAATGCCTCCATCACTCCATTCCTACAAAATAATGGAGCGGGAAATTAAGAAACACCAAAAATGACACAATTATAGTTTTGCACAGTTGCAACTGTACTACACCGTTTCCCATGATGATTTTATGCATTTTCTTATACATTTCGTACTCGAAAGAAAGTCAAGAACCATTTTTTTCTCATACAGAATTTTCTCATAGGCCCTACACCGTTTCTTAAATGGAATTTTGTGCATCATTCCTACGATTACGTGAAAGTTAAGAACCATTTTGTTTCTTATACAACATGCTACACCGTTTTCAAATGGAATTTTAGGCATCATTCGTACCTTAACGTGAAAGTCAAAAACCATTTTTGTTGCTTATACAATAAGCTACACCGTTTTTCAAGTAGAATTGTATGCATTTTTTTATACAATTTCTTACAGCGTTTACGCAAAAGTCAAGAACCATTTTTTTCTTGTACAGAATGTGCGCTCGGTAATGCGCCATTCGTCGGTAAGAATGGCCCCCGGGCTTCGCCCTCGGGCCATTACCCACGAATGTCGCGTACCTCGGGCATTATCCTTTAATGCTTACATGTGGCTCAATATTTAACATAAAACAAACGTAAAACCAGACACTCAAGAGGCAGGCACACTGTGTGGTAGGGAATTCCCTTTTGTACGCAATGATCCCCATTTGCTGTAGACACGACACAATGTACATGGCATTCAATTAACGTTTTCAGGCATAGGCGTTGTCAACTTCAAATTTGAGGGGGGGCTTTAGGGCATCTCCAAGTTTACTTATTGTAGCGAAACATGGGGACGTTTTAGACCTATATTTACATTGCCATTTAAAACACAAATCGAGATTATATCTCTCAAGGTTGATTTTCCACGAATTTTCAAAGGAAAAGAGGTCTTCTCATTCTTATTTCCAGGCTGATGATGTGATCATTTTTCTGCACGGAGGTCTTGTCTGCATTAAGGTCATCATATATATTAATTTTGAAGCAATTACCGCAAATTTCGCCACACACATCAACTGAAAATGTGTTTTTGACATTTTTTAACCTGCCACTAGAGGGCGCTCTAACATCTTATGACGTCACTGATAAATTTTTGGAAAGGTCAACCTAGCCAGAGACTAACATCCTTAAAATCAAGTTCATATCTTTTTCCACTTGCAAATTATATTAGTGATTCCTGCAAAATTCAAGTTCCGGTCTCTCAAGGTTGATTTTATATTGAATTTCATAGATTAAATTTGTCATTTTTTGAAGTGACATTAAATGACCCATGATGACGTCATGATGAGGTAATTGCAATAAAGCACATCTTCAGTGGGTTGTGCATTCATGTATTGACAATTGAGGTTCATAAATGTTTTCATGTTGACAAACTGTTCTGGAAACGAATTTCTTGAGGAGCACAAAAACAACTAGAGGTTGTAGGAATAACCACATGGTGTTGGGCCATTGATTACCGCAAACTTTGCCACACACATCAACTCAAAATGCCTGTTTAAATCCATGGCTGACTTTTTCAACATGCCGCCAGAGGGCACTCTAACATTCGATGACGTCACCTGTAACATTTTTGTACAGTACTGCCTAGGCACACACATCGTTGAAAGCAAGTTCGCATCTTCTGCAAATTTCAAATAATAAGACACTTCCGGTTTCGACCTGAAGGAAGGGTCACATAATTTTGCACTTAATACCAGAAATAAAGACCCCGCAATATTGTATCGATTGCCATAAAATGCAAAATCAAATCTGTAACAGTTGATTTCATATTGATTTTCAAAGATTAAATAAAGAAATCTTTATTTGCTTGTAATATGATACTTGATGATGTCATTGTGACGTAATTACCAGAAAGCTCAAGAGCAATGTTAACTGTGCTATATATAGCCAAATCTTGATTAAATCTCTCACGGTTGATTTTTTTGCAATTTTTTATGGTTAAAAGGTCTTTTCATTATAACTTCCGGTCTGATGACGTAATCAATTTTTTTGTCTTGTCTGCATTAAGGTCATCATGTATATTTATTTTGAAGCGATTACCGCAAGTTTCGCCACAGACATCAACTTAAAATGCGTTTTGGACATTTTTAACCAGCCACTAGAGGGTGCTCCAACTCTTCCTGGCGTCACAGATCAATTTTTTTGAAAGGTCAGACACTAACAACGTTGAAAGCAAGTTCCTATCTTTCAAAGTTCCACTTTCAAATTATTAGGCACTTTCTGTTTTGACCGGAAGGAAGGGTCACGTGATTTGACGTGCACGAGATAAAATGAAGATCATGTATTATCATGTCGATTCCCGCAAAATTCAAGTTCCGGTCTCTCATGGTTGATTTTATATTGAATTTCAAAGATTAAATTTGTTATTTTTTTGAAGTGATGTCTCGTGACCCATCATGACGTCATGATGACGTAATTGCAAAAAAGCACATCTTCAGTGGGTTGTGCATTTATGTATTGACAATTGAAGTTCATATGGGTTTTGATTTTTTACGAATGTGTCTTGAAGAATAAAAAAATTTTGTAATTTCTTACAATAACAATCTGACAATAGGTGTTGGGCTCATGGCCCAACACCTAAAAGGTGAAGTTCTTTTCACCAGGCATAAACAGCCAGTCAAATTAAACACTACTAGTTTTAATGCAACACTGTTCTTGCTCTTGCAGTTTCCCACTCAAGCAGTATTAAACTGTAACGTGTTATCACGACCATCCATTATATACCAATTGCAGATCAAACACACACACACGCACAAATGTGTGTTCACCGTCGATCGTGAACGTCCTATTGTCCCTCTTTTGTTTGTACTAACTTTTTAGGAAGACTCCCATAGGTTTTGTACACGACCCCAATCGCGGACGTATGCTGAGAATCATGGACGATATTGTTCTCTTTTGTTCTCTGGTAATTTTCGTCCATGGTTTGAAAAGATGAACACTACAAGTGTGTATTTGCCTGTAAAATCAGGGACCCCCAATTGTCCCTATTTTGTTTGTATTTTAACTTTTTAGGAAGACCTCCCATATGTTTTGTACACAATTGCCAAATTGGGGACCTTCGGGAATTGGGGACCCTATTGTCCTCTATTGTTCAATGTCCCCTATTGTTCAATGTCCCCTATTGAAACAAACTCACACAGACACCCTTCTTAGTTCCTGCACAGTGAACCCTTAGTACAAACTCCAGATCATAACATTGTTAGTACAATCAACAAAAGTAATAAAGACAAAGAAGACAGGAGTTTTTCCAAACATCGGCTGTGACAATAATCCCACCCCTGGTAGTAAAATATCACATAGTTTTATTTCAATCAGAAACCGTAATGCTAGATATTCTTGCATATCTACAACAGAATCAAGAAGATTGGGAACCTGAATGCTCTGACCAAGCTTGATGTCTTAGATCTCCATGGAAACCAGATTGATAGGATTGAGAACCTGTGTCATCTGGAGGAGTTGCGAGTGCTAAATTTGGCTGGTAATAGTATCACACACGTCAATGGATTGGCTGGCATGGAGGCTGTGACGGAACTTAATCTCAGACGCAATAAGATTATTACTGTGGTAAGTCAGAAATGCTCATCAGTCACTCTAGGAATTTGAAATTAAATGGGAGCCATTTCATCCACATTTTAAGTTACTGTCTTTGAGGACAATTGTATTTAGTGTCTGCACTAAACTAAGGAAAATTGACAATTTTTGGAAATATTGTTGCCTTGATGACATGGTGGGTGACTGATCAGTTAAGTGCACTCTTGATGTTGAGTTTTTGACGGGTTGAAATTTCAACAGAGGAAAAAATGTCTCATTTATTAAGATATTTACAGAGATGCATTGAAAGACGGACAGACTGACGGACAGACAAAGTACAAAATCAACTTAGTAAATCAGTTTAATGAAAATTATTTGGTAAGGGGCTGTCCAAAGTTTTCATCATTTTCTCGGTCGTACAGAGAGTATAATTTTGAAGACCCCACCCACAAAGTAGTATTGAACTTTTTGTGTGTGTGTGTTCGTGTCAATACCATTATCAAATACCTACATGTTCATGTATTTAAGCCTTTGTACTATAAAGTTGCCCCTATTAGCAGCAGCATTATTATGTACAAATCCTTGATTAAAAATACAACGTGACCAATACAAACATTGACATGAATAAATTCAGGTTGCATTTCTATTTTACCACACACACACACACAAAACACTTTTACTGCATGTAAATACCAGGCATGAGAATTTTCCTTTTTAAAACGGAATTCCGGGTTTTTTTTCATCAAAATTTGTGGTCTCCGAGTTCAGTGTGAATTTGAAATAAAATTTTGTTTTGAAATGTTTTGAACACCATAAAAGTATTGGTCGTCTTTTTAAAAAAAATTTAACAGTAGAAATATTGGTAATTATTGTTCCCAACAAAGTTCACCCCTTCATTACCACAAATGGTGTGGTCCAAAGCACATGCATCATGCAGCTAGCTGCACTATCACCACGACTAAGTATATCACGTACGACTAGGCGGCAAGCGTCACGGTCGGACCCCCGGCCGTGAGCCGCGACAGCTACGCTCGCTTCGCTCGCTACGCTTTCCATCGGTACATTATATTTTCAGGGTTTTTTTTCTCAGTCCATTCTCATGCCTGATATACATGTATATACATTTAAGAACAATAATCCAGATTAGTTGTTGAGAAACGTGTTTGGTAAAACAGAAAAGACAATATTAACACAGTTTTACATATTTATTTTTAACTAAAGATAATTAAACAGTAGAATATAAGAGTGGTACTTGGCTTCTGCCCCCCCCCCCACCCCAGTATCATCTTGAAAATTAGCTGTTGTGTAGGTATAATTATGTGCAAAGATTCCCGTTACACATTTTGCATCAAACAGATGTGCTGTCAGTATTGTGGGACCCAAATTCCCACTTTTAATTGCACTAATCAATTTACGCCAACAAATACCTTGTGTGTCTCTTTAATTAAATATTTCCTGATATTTGTTTTAATTGCAGTCAGATGTGGATAATCTACCAAGTTTACAGAGGTTATTTCTGAGTTTTAACTGTATCACAAGGTAATCAATATGCATTTTCTTGTTGAAATATTTCAGTGGGCAGTAAATATGAATAAGAAAAAATTACTGAAATTGGTCAATCCATTCAAAAAAAATCACCATTTAAACACAATGACCCTAAAACCTGTCTCGTCCAAAAAGTGCGATTTCAACAATCATCCTCACAATTGTCTTCAAACATCACCAGCAATGAAATCTTACTTTAAACGTGAACAATATGCAACAAAGTCCTTTTGAAGGCCCGTCTTTTAAAAAAGTAGATTTTATAAATCATATTGTTTGCCTAACCAGGGCTGTTAATCAAAATATTGTGCTACAGTTGATGACAGTTGTTGAAACAAGTATTCTGTGTCACTTTCTTTGTTGTTCCAAACAGTCAAAACACAAAGTAAATTGATTTTTTGGACAAGACAGATTTTAGATTGCGTTTAAATGGTGATATTCTGTGAACGGATTGAGCAATTTCAGTAATTTTTCATCTAAAAGTAGCTTTTGAAATAGGTTTTCCAGTCATTACTTTTGGTGCTACATATTTTTTTAAATATGAAATACTTTTTTGTGGGTTTGGGTTCTGCTTTTTTTGACTCACCCTGTATATCATTATTATATTTAGTTTAAAAACTGGTTGCGTTGATGAATTTGTCTTCAGTAAACATCCTGATCATGTATTTGTAGGCCACAAAATATCAAAATATTCAACTTGATTTATTGTAGTTATGAAGATATCTCCTGCATTGCTGATGCACAGTCCCTGTCTGAGATCTCCCTTGATGGCAACCCGCTTGCTCAAGACGTCAACTACAAGTCTATAATTCTCAAGAATATTCATCAAATTAGACAGCTTGACATGAAGAGAGTGACGGTACAGTAAAGAATTATTTTGTTTATGTTTGAATGCTTGTATATGGACTTTGATGGCTACCAGGTACCCCATACCATAGGAAGCGGGGGGGGGGGGGTATTTACCCCCCAATATTTTGGAAATTGCCCTTTTCTCACCAGCGCTTACCCCCCAATATCTGTAATGAGTGCCCTTCTTTTCTTAACAAGTGCCCTTTTTTTCTGAACAAGTGCCTTATTTTTTCTGAAATAGTGGCCTTTTAAACAAAAATTGTGCCCTTTCTGGTGCCGGCCGTTGTGGGTGCTTTTTTGTTATTCTGCGCATGAAAAGTACCATTTATTGTCCATTAGTGTGCATAATGGTCGGTTTCGAACAGCGTCCCATCAACAGAGAGTACCCCTTACACCGCAAAGCATGCAAATTATCTCGTATACACCGTGTTGCAGAGAACTGGATGGCAACCTCTCAACATCGTGTCTGGCAGGAAAGCTCACAGTAATCAAAAGGTTAAGGTCTACAAATTATTTCTTGAATAAGGGAATAAAAGTGTGCTTTGGATGTTTTAAACACTCTCTTTAAGACTGGTTAGAGTCTGGATGCTGATAATTACCTGAGCCAAAGGCGACGGTAATTATCAGCATCCAGACTCTAACCGGTCTTACCTTTTCGGTAAAAAATCCAAAAAGGGGGAAAAAATACATATTTTTATGGACTTGCATTACTCAAACTCACAATGAACAGTCATCCAACTGAAACAACCAATCTCCATTAAGGGTTCAGGAGTTCTTAATATTTCATTTACAATTTTAAATATTTTATATTATTTATATATTATATTTAATTTCATATTTGCAGTTTATGCAGATATTAATACATACATTGCAAGAAATTGTTCATTTGAAAGATTGAATTTGTTTTCACGGCAATAATATTATTACATTTTTCAAAGTAAAGCATAGTTGCCATAAAACATCAACTCCAGATTACTGTGGCGGAATTAGCTATACAACCTTTGTGGCGGGAATAACTAGATGACACAACAGTCTGACCTGATCTAAGGATGGAATCGGACCTGGCCTTAACCCACAAAAATATCTATTAACCTCACGCAAGGATGAGCGGCTACCCAGACGCAAGGGGGATATAGTTAACAAACGGCGGACTGGGGCAGTTCGTTTGGCGGAAATATACCACCGATCTGAGGTTAAGTGATAGACTTTATTGGCAATAGAGGGGACCAACTTATTCAGATATGTCCCACAGAGAGCTGGACTACACAAGCTTCAAGTGTAGTCCAGGTAAAAAGTGATTCCAAAAACGCTAAGGGGGACTTTAGCCCCCCAAAATTTAGTCTAGCCCCCCCCAAAATAAGTTCCGTAAAAAGAAATTGCATTAGCAAAAAGAAGGATTGTGATGTACATGCGAACGGTCTCCCCCTAAAGAAATAGTCGTGACAAGGTAGCATTTGTAGTTAATATAGTGTGAAGGATTTTAGGATTTTTTTGGCGCTCCCCATTGAAATTATGGCATGAGCTCCCCCCTCCCCCCCTATTGATTTTCGGAGGCCTAAGTGTCTGGAGAAAATAACCGGTCTACATTTCAGCACGCCTCCCTGAAAAAAATGATGGATCCACCAAGCTAGCCTCCCCCCAAAAAATATTGGTTCTAGAACCGCGCCTGTACAAGGATAACCTACTAGTTCATATATATACAAATAATCTTTGCAAGAGCCAAGTCTCTTTATTACAACCGAGTGGTCAACTGCACCACTTCATACCCTCGACTTAGGAAGATTATTTTATTCGCCTACCCAGGCGCCTCGCCTACGTGATCTTATACTCAATCACTTCCCTTACAAACTCAGAGATTACTTAATTATCTAGATTATGATGCAGGAATCATTTATCAATTACACTCACACAAAGTACGAGGCTCCCTCCACTGTGACTATAGGTGATTGGTTATTGGTTAATTGTGGGAGATTAGAACAGTGCAAGTTTTCCTGAGACCACGCTCGGGTTCCGGCCACAGCAGAAAGAGGGCGAAGCTGAGTGCGTGGCCGCTTATATACACTGGCGCTATTGGCTGGTGCCCCCATAAACCTGGGCGAGTGCACGCGCACCCCGCCGGCTACCAGTAAAGAACTAAAGTGCGCCCTCTTTAAAATGCATTGCGCTACAATAACATAAACGGTCTACAATAAACAAGCTAGATTGATACACGAATAATCCTAGCCGACTTGCTTGACAATCACATAAGCCAAACTGCAAAACGAGCTACTTGTGACTCTTAAATAACCCACACACTCGGCAAGTTATTCCCAATCACTCAAAATAACCCCATGATTATTTAGAGGGTGATTAAAATAGTCTCCGTAGTTCCCTCCGCCAGTTCGGGAAGCTTACCCAGTAAACCTATGGAAATCGTAAAATCGGGAAGCTTACCCAGTAAACCTATGGAAATCGTAAAATCGGGAAGCTTACCCAGTAAACCTATGGAAATCATAAGCGCTCAGATCAGCCAGGGCCGCCCAACCGCAGCTACACCATGTTCGGCACAGAACAATGGCACGCAATTCCCTCTAAAGTCAGGTGAACTATTCCCCGGCAGGAGAAAGGACAAGCTCTCAGGTGTCCAGGCCACCCCGACCGTAGCCCACGCCAAAATTGGTAGGGATCAACGGCAGGCAGACTTTCAGAGCAACCTTTACAGCTATGCTATCTCCTAATAGAGAGTGCTCCCAGACCTCTAGGGACAAGATACCGCAGCTACACCAGATGGCACAGGCAACAGATAGCAATCCTTAATTCAGACTGAACTAGGCCTACACTGATTCCCAACTCAGGTTTACCCCAGGGTCCGACTATTCTCCTAATCAGGCCCTCAAATAATCTTAAGTAATCCCAACTTTCTAACTTGCAATAACCCACCCAAGTCTTAGCAAATAAGACTTAAAATAACAGGGTAATGCAAGCAACTAAATCCGGCTACACTGACCGATCACACCAGGGCGCTCGCTGGGTCTTTTTTCCGCTTTGGTCCGGTCACACCGCCGTTGAATTCTCGCTCGATGCAAAGCAAACAATAACAGCTGTTGACACATCGAAATCTTTCCCAGGAGTGCTTTCCCACGCTCAGCCAAGAGATAATCACCCCAGGGCCAAGCAGGATGCGCGCTGCTGATTGGTCGCTTCGCGCTACATGCATTCTAACATGCAGGCTGGTTTGCTGGTTCTTAGCTAGACTTGCATATTAGTCTACCTATACCCCTGTTTCGTCACATTACTACTTCCTATTCAGATTCAAGACATTTGGGATTTAACTAAATACATTCATAGAATTTCCTTTTAGTTTACAATTAAAAACTTCCTTTGAAGTACCAAAAAAAAATCACAATATTAATATTACATATTTAAATATAACCTTGTTAACAATTCAGAACACAACATAAAACTGTTTGATAGAATCATATAACATATACAGGAATAATCTGAGATAATTGCGGTGATAGACAGATAGAACCAGTGTTTGTGTTGGGAAAACACCAGTGTTGTAGTCGAGACCGGATAGTCCGAGACTGAGACCTGAAGTTTCGAGACCGAGACTGAGACCAGCCCCTTCAAGGCGTACCGACACCAAGACCAATATCGTCCGAGACTGAGACCGAGACCGAGACCGCGGATAATAAATAACAGTAATCTAAATAAAAACATAATTACAGCTGAACAGTCTGTCCTTGAGATGATGATGATGGGGATTTGAAGGAAGTGATTGAAAGCTAGGAATCACTTGTACCTGCTTCTGTCATGCGAGTGCTCTTCATGTATGTTTCATACCTTAAATTGCAGTATGGTAACAGAATTTGTTATTGTTTGCACAATCAATTAAATAAAAAATTGGAAACAACCTCCATATCGCTGCCACTTTTTTAAACATTTGTTTTTAAAAATTTGTTAACGACTACAAAGCATACAGTGTTAATCTGATGAAGAAACTCTAACTGAGGAGTGCGAATATTTTTACTTATTTTTTGCAATGTTAAAACTTGACAAAAGTAAAAAGTTAAAGGTGGATGTTTCATCTGTTATATAGGAACTCGGATCCTAAACACTCCACAGTCACCCCGGAATTTTGCTTTGTGAGGAATGGCATACTTTAAATGAGCAGCCAGAAAATGGAGTCTCACCATACATTCTCATGGCAACAGTCAGCGTTAACTGACGTCACAATGATGTCATCAAGTATCAGATTACAATCAACCAAAGATGTCTAGATTTAATCTTTGAAAATCATTAAAAAGTCAACTGTGAGAGATCTGATTTTGCTTTTTACAGGAGTTGATAGAATAATCCAGGATCTTCATATTTGATGATACGTGCAAAATCACGTGACCCCTTCCTTCCGTTTTCAACCGGAGGTGCATTGTAATTTGAATTACAGGTCCGATTGGGTTGATGGTTGGTATGTACCTAGACTGGGATGTGGTATTGATGAAAATATACGTCATCCTGTCGTCATCATGTTTGATGTGACGTCACACTACATGTGCATTTTTCTAAGGGCTATATCTGCAGAACTATGGGTCTGATTTGGTTGTTACTTGGTGTGTAACTAAACCGAGATGTGTTATAGCTGAGAGATGATGTGACGTCATCATGACATCATCACGTGACATCATCATGACCTCATCACGTGACATGTTACGTCATAATTCAAAGCCCTATGAGAATGTAATCACATATTATATGCCACCATGTATTATCAACAGAACTACACATCCTTCCTGGATGGAACTTATACTTGAAACTTTACATGTCACATGTCACAAAAAAGTCCTGTCTTTGTCCACAAACATAAGTCTAGTTATATTGTGTCATTGTTAGAAGGAACCTGAAATAGGTGAGAGGGCCTCACCACTATTTTCTCGCTCCCTTTTTCTCGAACAGATGCCATTGCCAAAATGCCATTGCAACAAAAATTAATACAATTTGTTGACCTTACAATCAGAAAAATATACAGCCCACAAATAATTCGAATTTAGATTTGGCTTTGTTTTTGAACAATTTGGCAATGTTGCAGGCCATCTTGTAATGATATGAGTGTTATCGATATCAGCCAGCCAGATGTATTCGTGCAGTGCGTGCGATATTCATGCCACATTACCACCTTTTTACCTAAACAACATGAACATGAATGGTAAAATATATTATACTCAGCGAATTATTGTCCCCAAATTTGCAGCAGTGACATTCAAGGGTTGAAAATTCTTTATTCTAAATATAGCATAAACCATGTAAACAAACATTGCACACTGCTGCTATATATCGTACAACTTTACGTGCATGCTCGCGTGCATGTGTGCAGTATTTACATGTCCATTGAAGGGAGGTCGCGCAATGCACATTTCCATATATGGCTAAATTATGCAAAAAGAAAAGTCATGCGTATGCAAATTAGGCCATAAAAACCAACTTTAAGCCAATGGAAAGTGCCGCCCTGACGTGCGTTGGGATGTACATGTAGGTATACGCATACGTAGGTTTACTTGACCAGCCTGAAAAATATACATTTTGGGGTCATGTACTCTGCTCCGCCAGTGGCAATGCACGTTGCGTGTTAAAATTTATACATTTCTAGGTCAATGGGGACAGTCACTTTGTTCACCCAAGCAAATGACGGGATTCACCATGATCTATATTGAATATTTATATTGATCTCAATTTTAAACAACATAAAACAGGAAGATGGATGCCTGTAGAATTTAACACACATTCCACACCCCCTCTGTTGAAATGGGAGGGTTTCTGATTTTTATGATATCTGGCAGATAGAACAAAGAATAACCTATTGGCTTGTTATAAACAAAGTAATACGTACATGTATAACCTTGTTTTTGGCATGTTTCCATCAAAATTCAGTTGTTGTTGGACTTACAAATTGTCCAAGGCACTTGATGATAGTTGTCCACCGATAATAATTCGCCCCCTGCCCAAATCCCAAGAATAAAGGTGTTAACAAAAAAAGTGACATGTCCGCCATATTTGGCCTCTTGCCGAAACGGCTGTGAAGTAACTGAACTGTTTATCATTAATAGGTTGTCATTTTGTCTTGGTTTGTCCCGACTCAGTAGACTTTTCTCCACATAGTTCAATTTAAAGGGAGATCAATACCTGTATCCTTCATGTCCACGCAGGTGACAATATTCCTGTGTCTTGATCAACTTTGAAGATTGTGGAATGCAGACCTTGAAATGAAATGTGTGGCTGTCCTTCGCGCAATCACGGTTACAAGTTACTGAAGTTTGCCAAACTGTTTTGCCTTCGCTTCCGAGGCCTGCAAAAAAAAACAACTCTCAAAGCAGCAGTTGTCTGTTGCAAACTATATATGTTATATTCTAAAATAAATCATCAAATGGCGTCATCAGCCAGCCTGATTCGGAAATCTCAAGGAAATTCAGCTGGATCCGTGTGCCAATTATAGCACAAAATGTTTGATTCGCATGATGTACAAAAACTAAACAATATAACGCAATTCAAGCAACAAAAAAACCAATTTGCTCTTCGTTATGTACCATTCTTTCTCATCATAGCCTACAATGGGCTATATTGAAACTAAAAAGAGGAATTCATTAGACAAACGTGCTGTGTTGCTCAGTATATAAACCATTCTTTATTTCATTACAATCAACAGAGTGCACACAAAACCCAGGCTAGGGATATGCTTTGCTCCTACATATGGAAGAACTGAAAAGGAGCCTCACTGTACTGTAGGCCTCAAGTAAAACACGCTGAACAAGTACTTGCTTGCTGTGAAAAGCTGTAATCGTAAACAACCACCTCAGTGATCTCCTAAAAAATTCTCGAGGTATCCGCGCGTCCATAAACCTGATTAAACTGCACTTAATCGTCATTTATGTCCATTGCTTTCTTTAAGATCCATCCCTTAAAATTAACTTACCCTTAAAATTAAGTACAAACTATTAATTAATCAGTAACACAAACAGAAACCTTAAGGAAGCAGTCATAGTAGTAACTTCAGGAATGTGTTACTCTTTAACTGTGTAAAGGATAAATCGAAATACACTTCCTGTGAGTTGTGTTGTTGGCTTGTAAAACAATGTGACCCGACTGTGCGAGATGAGTCGGAAGTTGCAAGTGCTTACATTGAGATACAGTCTCTAAACACGTGCGTGTGAGTCTGACATAGATTTTTTGTTTTCATCATAAATGTTTAGGAAAATAATCTGAATTACCCCAGTGAAAAAAATTGTAAAAACATCCTGATAATTGTTAAAATCCCACATTTTCTGCACCATGTCAAGTCCACAATGTAGCAAAATATGTTGAAGATTGACTACTATTTCCTTTTGAATCCCTACATTCATGGACATACAATGTACACAACCCATATGTGAATAGGCTTGTGTTTGGTATTAAAAGAAAGGTAAAACCGTAATATTTACTAATGAAATGGTCCTACATCACAAAGAAATACATAAATTTGACCATTTTCGAAAGGGGTGTCACATTAACAAAGCGAGAATCGTTGCTAGCCAAAATAAATTACGTCAATTCTGTGGCTGCTGCCAACTGCTACAGCACTCGGATGAACGCATTCGCAAATTGTTTCTATGATGTCAGTATAGAATCTTGTGAACATCTGAAGACCCTGTGCGGGTATTTCGAGATACGGGCTATTTATGCACACAAAATCCTATTCGATTGATGGGAATGGTGTATTACTTCGAAATAAACGGAGATTCAAGGTATCTGACTTTGTGGTAAAGAGAGTTTACTATATTTCCAAGTCTTAACTTGTACGCAAACATTAGCACCTCGCAACCCACCCCTTATTAATGGTGCTAGTTGTAGTGTAGTTGAACAGCGCCCTCTGTTGTTGTATGTCTTAGACCAGGCAACTGTATCACATGCGATCCTGAATAAAACAGTTTCTCTCAAATCTGTGTCCATATTCCCACTCCAAACATCACATTTTGGCGACGAGGACCAAAGGAACTAACACCAAACTGATCCAGCAATCCATTGCATCAACCAGTATCAACGTGGTGAGTCTCACACTCGTTGAATAGAACGTTTCTTTTGAAGAAATAATCGGAAAGCAGAACTGTAATTCCATACTGTAACTGGTTAACGATCCAAGTCTAGGCACCGCCAACCACCATGCCAAAATCAACCATCATGCCCCAACCATGCCTGTTACTTTTGTGGAGGAATCTACCCCCATACCGGAACCTGTCCAGCCAAAGGAAAAAAGTGCCAAAACTGTGGAAAAATAGGACACTTTGATTCCGTATGCCGGTTAGCATCAGCGAAAGTCAACGTCATAGAACAAGATGACTCTGACAATGACTACATCTTCGCCAACCAACATGGCAGCGCTTACGTCATTCATGTTGCCAATCTACCTACCTGCAAAATGACCATCGGCAACACTACCCTGTCTGCCATGATAGATTCAGGCGCATCCGTCAATGTGTTAGACTCCAAATCCCTTGATCTCCTTTGAAGTAGCGGGCAGACACTCGAGACACGAAAAGCTACTTCCAGAGTATTTGCCTATGGTACAAATACACCCCTACCAGTGCTAGGTGTTATCGAAGCTGAAGTAAGAGTCAGTCCCAACTCTTGCTCTACTGAGTTCCACATTGTCAACGCAAACAGTTGCAACCTGCTATCTTTCGCAACTCAAGCTGATCTCTCTCAATGCAGACCATGTAACCTGC
The DNA here is from genome assembly GCF_015706575.1 of Patiria miniata. Lineage (NCBI taxonomy): Eukaryota > Metazoa > Echinodermata > Asteroidea > Valvatida > Asterinidae > Patiria > Patiria miniata. The sequence continues at coordinate 7,514,699 of NW_024037052.1, read as the reverse complement.
AACCTCCAACCAGATCAGCCACAGCGACCACCAACCGCCATTGCCATGACACATGATCAGATAATGCAGCAGTATGGCGACTTGTTTTCTGGCATTGGGAAAATCAAACATGTCAAGATCTCTCTTCACATCGACCCTGACGTGAAACCGAAGCAACAAAAGCATCGTCGCATACCCTTCGACACACACAAAGATGTCGAGCGTGAGCTCCGGCGACTGGAAGATGCAGACATCATAGGTGCTACCCCATAGGTGAGCCCAATCCTTGTCGTTCCAAAGCCCTCAGGTGAAATCAGAATCAGAATTTGCTGAAACAGCAAAAGATGGCATCATGCAGAAACTGATGACAACCATCCAATCTGGAAAGTCACACGATTGGGATGATGTAGACATGCGTCCATACAAACCAGTTCGAAGCGAGCTTACAATCTGCAATGGTGCAATCCTGAGAGGAAACCGCTTAACGATTCCCACATCCCTCCAACCCACTATTATTGAGTTGGCACATGCCAGTCACCAAGGGATCGTCAAGACTAAGAGCCTCATTAGAGAGAAGGTTTGGTTTGCAGGTATTGACAGAATGGTTGAAGACAAAGTGAAGCAATGCCTACCATGCCAAGCAGCAACGACAAACAGTGCAGAACGTCCTGAGCCACTGAAGATGACACCGTTACCTTCTGCTCCATGGAAAGAAGTTGCTGTAGATTTCACTGGCCCATACACATCTGGTGAATACTTACTTGTTGTCATTGACGAGTATATCAGATTCCCAGAAGTTGAGATTGTGAGTTCTACTTCAGCCAGAGTAACCATTCCGAAGCTGGATGCAATCTTTGCTAGGCAAGGGATTCCTGACTTCACGCGAAAGCTCGTGCGAAGTGAAATTCATGTCGTCAACAATGGTGGACGCGCTTCGAATGTATTTTTGACGTCACAAATTTTGCTTCGCTTTCGCATGAAGTATGAAACGGGCTTTAGTCAAGACAGACAACGGTCCTCCATTTCATGGACATAAGTTTGCAAAATTTGCATCATATCTTGGTTTTACACATCGACGAGTCACCCCACTATGGCCAAGAGCCAACAGAGAAGTAGAGCGACCAAACAGAACACTAGGAAAAGTCATACGCATCGCCGAGATTGAAGGTGTAAGCTGGAAACAACAGTTACACAAATTCCTTCGCCAATACAGAGCTACTCCTCATTCCTCAACAAACCTATCCCCCAGCGAAGCACTCAACTCTAGAAAGCTGAAATGTGAGCTACCAGAGATCCAGTCTTTCTTGCGCCCATACAGTCGCAATGACTCCTTGGGAGAACGAGATGCCCAGCAGAAATCGAAAATGAAAACACTTGCTGACACTGGCCTCTTTGCCAAACCGTCAAACATCCAGACAGGAGACGTAGTCCTTGTGCGTCAACCCAAGCAATCCAAATACACCTCACCATTCAACCCCAAACCCTTTCAAGTCATGATGAGAAGAGGAAACATGGTGGAAGCCACAAGAGGAGACAAAGTAACTAGACGAAACATCTCTCACTTCAAAAAGGTCCAAGCCCCATCCCCTGACCCCCACACCCCAGAAGATGACAACAGTGATGACTCTACAGACGACATACCTTTAGTAACTGATCCACAGCCATCCCAAGATCCTCAATCTCTCGTCAAACCTCCAGCATTTCTTGAGGATAGTTCTAAACTGAAGTCCAGTCTTCGTCAATCCACACGAGTTCGCAGGCCTCCAGTGCGATTCAAGGACTATGTTCAGTGAACTCTGTGCAGATCGCAATTTATTTGCTCATTTGCATCAAACCTATACTAACTAGCCAACTACAATAATAGTCCAAATCACACTCAGTCAATTTTAGACAAAACCTTCTGAAGTTTCAAGGTTTCAAAGTTTGACAGTTTTAAAGTTCAAAACTTTAAAGTTGAAAGTTTCCAAGAAAAAAAAGGAATGTTGAGCAGTGTTAAAAAAAAAAGAAAAAAGAGAGAGTAAAAAAGAACTTACTCCACAATTTTTTTAAGTTTGTTCGTGTTAAAAAAAAAAAAAGTTTGTTGAAAAAAAAAGAGAGAGAGAAAGAAAAGCCTATTTAATAATAATAATAATAGGCAAAGATTTATATAGCGCCCAATCCATCGAAAAAACAATGCTCCAGGGTGCTTACAGAGTAACATATAGAAAATCCCTTTAAACACAAAGTAATTATTAGAATTAACAAGAAAAAATCAGTTTAAAATCAGCATGAAATTACAAACAAAAAATGACAAGCAAATATAGAAATATACAAAATTTAGATCCTTTTCAAACACTCAAATTAAAGGAGACGACTTATTCTTATTTTAAAAATTTATTTCATTTTATTACTTCCAAACTTATCTCACTCGACCTTCAGTGCTCAACATAAAAACAATCTTAAATGTTTTAACAGACTCTGTTAACTCAAGCAGAAACCCTATCTTGTAACTTTTCATTTAAATCATCCCCTGGCACACTTTTCCAAGTTTAAGTGTTGTAACCACTTATCTAAAGAAAGAGCGTGAATGTAGTGTAGTTGAACAGCACCCTCTGTTGTTGTATGTCTTAGACCAGGCAACTGTATCACATGCGATCCTGAATAAAACAGTTACTGTCAAATCTGTGTCCATATTCCGTTCCGAACATCACACTAGTCTGTATCAGTAGTGGCTGTGTGGGTAAGTATTTGCTAGTAGGATCCCTCCACACGACTGTGGGGAGAAACTAATAGGCGCAGTATAATTATTATTTATTATTTAACAATTGTTGACTGCTGAGATGTGGGATATGATGTTTTGAACACCCGAGGGGCGCATAGCACCCGGGTGGAAAACGGGGGTGCTGTGCGCCCTGAGGGTGTTAAAAACTTCATTTCCAACATCACAGCAGTCAACAATTGTTTTGTTATACCTCTGTCTTGGATTCTTTGGACTTTGAAAACACGAAAACAAACAGCAGTCAACACAACAATTATGACAATCAAATGTCAACTCACATGCATGTCGCAATTTCACGAGGCGAAGCCGAGTGAACTGGAAAAGTCCAGATTTTACCGAGCGATAATATTCCTCCCATTTCACAATTTAAGCTGGCTCTTTGGAACAATACAAACTACGCGCAAAGCTGAACGCTCACACCAGCATGCATTTGCACACACATGCCGCGTCATGGAACAAGAATGATCCCAACTGTTGAATAGTATTATACAAATACAGCATGGTTTGAAGGAAAGTAGTGGGAATTACTGGTCCCGAGGTGTAGGTCAGCTTGACTACCTCCCGACGCGAAACGGAGGGGGGTAGTCAAGCTGACCTACACCGAGGGACCAGTAATTCCAACTACTTTCCAGAAATATACCATGCTGTATTTGTTTTACTTCACCTCATAAATATTTAGCAGCCTCACTGCCTTGTCGATAATGGCGTTCCTAGATTTTGCATTTTTATTCAGCACAATTCAAGTTCTTCGTCACAGTGCAACACAAAGTGTTTTTACTGCAGTTGTAACAAGGATTACAACAACAGACTGGTTCCGTAAAGATTTCATGTCATAGACTACATGTCTACGAGGCGAGTTGCAGAGGGAATTTTTGGTGTTAACAAAAAAAAAAACCACACGGCAGCGAGCTGGATACTCACCGGGATGACGTCACCTGGGCGGCTATCATTTTTACTTCCTGGATGCGCGGCGGAATGGGCCAATGGCGCACTCCAATTTGATCATGAATATTTATGAGGTGTAGTAATTCCCATTCCCCATGGGTGAATGGGACTTTTTGAGCCCCGGCGTGAATGGGAGCAATAACGAATAACACGTGATGTGAGTTCCACCAGTCAAATGACAAGGATCTGTATGCCAGTTATAAAACACAGTATAACAAAACAGTTGTGAAGCCTGTGCTGTGAGATATGTTAGTTTTAAACTCCTCAGGCTGCATAGCTATGCACCCCCTCAGGTTTTAAAAACACCATACCCCACATCACAGCAGTCAACAATTGTTAAATATATAATAAAGATCACTTATTTCAATATATACATCTAAGCAAATACAGATAATGATAAGTAAAGTCTGTCACGAGCCAATGTGGCCCATCAGGCCGGCGTTTATCTCCGGTTTCTGTAGCATGAAACAACTGAGAATATTTCTATTCCCCCTGGACGGGATGCTAGTCCATCGCAAGTTACTCCCACCTAATGCCAGTGTAGGTAATTCTGTCCCCCGGTAAAACTGTGCAGTAGCCATATTCTTTGGCCACCACGTGAACGTATGTACGTAGAGGCCCCATTGATATAACGCCTACTTGGATTGGTCCGCGTTCCTATAATAGCGCGTTACGAAATTTCCTATTGGATGAATTTCCATAGTAGCGGGATACACGTGATAATCACTGCCACACATCTTGCAGCATACATGTATGATACTGGGTGATACTAGTTGCACGGGGACACATGTACCACGGGGAACACTTTCAACGTTGGGCAGGGGGACATATTTACCAGGGAGGGGGACAGATCTACCTAGATAAATGTGTCCCCTAGCCCCCCCCCCCCCCCCCCCCAGCTGTACTCGGCAACCTAGGTACTTGGCAAAAAGTACTTGACTTCAACACTGCAATGATGTGAAAAGCTTGGACCAATGACAGATCCCTGAGGAACACCATATTTGAGCTTGGCTTCAGCAGAGAGAGCTTCCTGCTAGAGTCTAAACAACAACTGAGCTACTACTACCTGGTTTGTCTGCAGTTTTATGAAGAGTGTCCAAGCCCTGTCTCTTACCATATTGGTTGGAAGTGATCAGGGTTTTGAAGTCATCGGTCAATCATCTTGTCTCAGATTACATTGCAACCTCGGCACAGTGATCTGTGATTGAAATACAGTAAACTCCGGCCAAGTCGACATTGTATAACTCGTCATACCGCTTAAACCGGCCGTCTGACAAAAGTCCCAGTTGTCTCTAATGCAGTTCCATTGAAATTTTCATTTCTAAATTGGCCTTTTTTAGTCACCATTTCACATAAGTCGGCGTGTTACTTTCGGTCCCATTTCTCAAAACCACAAAACTTCCTCCGTATAAGTCGGCGTCCAAAAAAAATACACTGCCGCCACGTGGTGATCAAAAAGGGGTTTCGCCGATACTCAACACCAGTACGGATGAATTGATGCTCTGATTGGATAGATTTTGCGTGACCTGTGACCTGCAAGTCATCACGGCCATGACCCTGCAAGGTTTCACAAGTCATCACTCTTTTATTCCCATTCATAAATTTTTTTTTTCGTTGAAAAGTGTAATGTAGGAAAATCTGTAAAACCAATCTGTTTTGTAAATTTTCAATTCTCGTCACTCGCTCAGGCTCCATTTCGAATTCACGCTGGTCAAATTTCATATTATGCCAAGCTCGAAATTTGTACACATGGTCCGCAATGAAAAAAAAAAAAATCCAGTATGGAATGTTTGCATTTCTATGGGAAAGTTTTCGGATTGCATTTGCGCGCATTGGCTAACTGATAACAGAGGTCATGATAAGTTAACCAGAATGCCATCCCTACTTCCTTCACAAGATTCTTTGAAGCTTATCAGGGTGTCCCAGCACCAAGTTTGCAGGGCAGGGGGTACGAGCGAATACCCCTTTTAGTCCTGCACGCATGCGCTCTGTCCATTTTGGGGGTCCCCTTATTGAATTAATCGTACTGTGAGCACGTATGATGAGCACATCAATACCAGCACCCCCTCTAGGCTCTAGTCCCGCACGCATGCGCACTTTACATTTTGGGGGGTCCCCTTATTGAATGAACTTTACCACACATGTACGTACGTACGCACGCAAGCATTAATCCCTAACTGTACGCATTAATTCGTACACATACACATGTATGCAAGAGTTCTGCACTACATCCTTGCTGTGTATGCGTACGAAGCAAGTTATCAATATTCAAGCCTGTATGTGATGATAAACTAAATTTGCTGAAATCGTCCATGGATGTAGAAATAAACCAGGGTAAATCGAAGCCTGTGATCCCATAAGGAAGATTGTTTGCAGTATTGATCCAGTTACAGATGTGCATAGGCCATTCAATCTATTCTTTACTCCATGATTCAATTTATGTAAGTTGGCAAAATGAGGACTACAACAGAAGTTGGCATTTGCATAAGTTGTCACAAATTCTCGGGTCCCGAGATTTCAGACTTAGCTGGAGTTTACTATAGGACTTAAACCCACGTCGCTGAGTTTGGTTAGAAACTGGGATCCCAACTGTCCTCTCCCATTGCTATGTATTAGTCCATTCAATGTATGACTGGCAATAGATGTTTGGTTAAGGAGTATTTCAACTTTTAGCATCACATAGACCTCATAATTATACAGGGTCAGACAAGGATTATGATCCAGTCTACAGGCCGGAAATCTGATTGTTTCAATGCGCTTAGGTGGTTGCTGCTTCGGTAGGATGACCTGCCTTGCCAAGTGGCTACAGGTTGATCGATGAGTCCTTTTTGTTCACATTGGTCACGATCCAGCATTGTTTACCATGTTTACCATTTCAACACCATTTTGCACAATAAACAATCAAATCAACCTGATTTTGGTATTTCTGCATGCATCAGCAACTGGGTATGATGGCCCAGTGTTTCAATTACAATCTTTCAATAATTTGAACCTTAAAGAAAAAAAAAAAAAAGGCAAGCTTTACAAAACTATCAGTCTACTTCACTCAACTTTACCTGTAAAGCAATATTTCCCTATACCGGCAGGTATTTAGGCTAAGGGTTTACACAATAGCGCCCTTTGGTGTCCTACCCATAGTGCCCTGCGCTCTTCCTTTTTTTCCCTCTTATCGGCAGGTTGGGTAGGACATCTTTATAATACGCTCGTATGATTTCTCATTTTTTGACTTCCCGTTATCACAAATTTCGATTTAGAGTTTGTAGTTGAGTTATAGTGTAGTGTTCTAGTGAGATTATTTCATTAAAATGAACCATTTGGTGAGAGCTGGTCTTGTCACTGCTGGGGAATGAAACTTTCCCCGGGACAGAGTTCTTGGGAGTTGCTGCCAGTAGTGCTGAGTTGTTACCGCGTCAGCGGTCTCCTGTGTGGCACCCACAGCCACAGTCAGCTCCGGGCGCTTGCAGTTCCGTTGACTGAAAAGGGGACATTAAACTGTCTCCATCTCCGGCCAGCATAAGCGGAAAACCCAACGGAAGGTGCGGTCCAGCAAGATTACTTAACAAAACTTAAACTCCTGTGGCAGAACCAAACCTAAGAAGGGTCAACAGGTAAACATGGCTCTAAAACGGGTTCCATCCCATCCCTAAACACGGGGCAGCCCGAGGGGAATATCCTCTGTGGTTCAGTGGGCTTCAATTGTAAACGCGCACAAATAAAGGCTGCGGCAAAACTTAAAATTTCAGGCCGTTTGTCACCCTAACAAACAAAAATACAATGAAGAAACCACTGCAAAACTAAGTAATAGAATTTAAACAAAATTTTTGACTACAATTCCATACTTAGCAAAGTAAGGTGGGCCCACCAATATACATGTATACGCGAAAATCACGCCTTCATGGCTCCTCTGGTTGGTTCCCGGTTGTCCCTTGAACTTGAATGCCTTAACCCTAAAGGGGCTGGGGGGATCCCCTCAACTTTTTCCGCAAAAGCTTAAACAAAAAAATTCTGACTTTTTAGCCTCGAGCCTTGCGCATCTTTTGATGCCAAAAACATAAAAGTTTGACAACGGGTTGCCGCGCAGCAACAATTTTCCCCATATACATAGTGTACACAAAGCAGAATAACCATTCACGCATATGAATAATTAATTAGCCATAATTCCAAAACCCTTTGACCTATAGTCATGAAATTTCTTGGGTATGTTCATGATAAGTTGTTCTATGCATGTACCGAGTTTCACAAATTTTCGTCACTCGATGGCCGAGTCACTCGATGCCCTGGACACTGGACCGCACAGCGCTTGCTCAACCCGTGGTGCTAAAAGCGCCTTCGGCCGGGCACGACATGAGTGATGCGGAGCGTGCTGTCCCTGAGGGAAACTGGGACGGACCGGCTCTATAATATCTCGCTCTGAGGGACCGCCCTCTCATTGGATTTTATCCATTGCTCGGGGGCCCCGGTGCCCCAGGTGTCATCCGACTTTTCTTATACATACACCGGGGCCATTCTTCAAACACGGGGCAGTCTGAAGGGACTTGCCTCCACGGTTCAGTGGGTTTGAATCACCCGTGTCCCCTAGTACATTGGTGCTGTCCCGGTACCACAGGGTGCCAGGACAGATTTTTGTAAGAGCTACTGGATCAGATTGCGCTCACCCAACCCATGGGGCTTGAGGCGCTGTCGGCCGGATATGACATGAGCGTTGCAGAAGTCCCGGGGAATCTCAGAATGGTTGGCTATGAGGGGCCGCCCTAAATACCTCTAAATAGATTTTATTCTCTCAACATCAGATTTTATCCATTTCTCGGGGGTCGCAGTGCTCTAGGTGTCATCCGAAATTCCATCAGATATACCCTGAGGCCACTCTTCGAACACGTGCCAGTCTGGGACTTGCCATGAGCAACGCAGAATGGTCCTTCCAGGGAAAACTCAGACCGGTTAGCTCTAATTTCTCGCTGTGATGGGCTGCCCTCGATATCAGATTTTATCTGTTGCTCCGGGGTCCCGGTGCACCAGGTTTCATGAGAATTTTCATCGGATGTACCCCAGGGCCACTCGTAAAAAAAAAAAAAGAGTTCGAAGAATAAAGTGAGTCGACAATCACACTGTTCTTCAAGTTCAGACGACTCGTCGGACCGATCCCACTGGGGCAAACGCTACAGGGGTGAGGACTCAGTCTCCAAGAGCCGATTTTATGCAAGCCTTTCAATCAATTTCGGCTTCGTTGTCGGCCCTATCTGCCAGCCGCCAGATAGGCACTGTTTGTAGCCCGTCTGAAGCGGTGAGCCATGCTCCTCCTTTACCCTCAGTTATTGGTCATGGTTAGTTGGCTCAGGGACTTAGACAGACATGTTGACCGCTGCTTTTTACTGTCTAGATCATGGTCTTGCTCGGTGTACGATCACTTTGCTTGAGTGTCGACCCTGAATAGCATTTCCCACAGCCTAATACCAGGTGTGAGTCTTTGCATAAGTAGATTGTTCTACATGTAATTTGAGTGAAGTAGAAGACTTACCTATAGAGCACTATTCTTGATGTTGAACATTGGTGCTCCAACTTGGCGCTTGAGAAAACAGGACGAGCGCAGGGCACTATGGGTAGGACACCAGAGGGCACTATTGTGTAAACTCTTAGCGTAAATACCAGTCTAGGAAAATATGCATCAGTAGAGTGCTGTACAGGTAAGCATTCGTGCGTAGATCCCATCTACACTGGGGGGGGGGGGGGGATTTTGGCATAAGAGTCTTTCCATTAGACATTTGAGTAATCAATTCATTATAAACAATTGAGTAACCAGGAAATAACACTCATCTTTTCAGTTGTTATGTTTTTTTCTGAATATGCGTACTGTGATGACTACCAGACACGCCAGTGTTTTAATTACGATTATAACACCTCACCCACAGATTCTGTGTTTTAATTGGCTGAGAGCGAGTCACATGGTACTTTCTATTTTTGCTATCTTTCATAGCAACCAAAGTACTATACTCGTGGCAACCAAAATACTATGCACTGTATGCAAAATGCATAGGGGTACGTTACGTGTTGCGCATAGGTTTCCAAGCGCCAGTGCTACAGAGCTGGGTTCAATCATTTCGTGAAGGGTAGTTAGAAAAAGTGCTAGTTAATTTTCAACTAATTTTGTATTCAAATAGAAGTAAATTTTTATTGTATTCAGATTAAATTAATCAATTATCGCTTAAAATCAGGCAGAATCTGTGGGAGAGGTGTTTTAAAACAAATAGTGACTGCTTTATCTCGTTATGTAGTAAAACTATCCTCCCTCTGTGATCCATGGAGCATACTATTTTCCCTTGGCTTCGCCTCGGGAAAAATAAAATGCTTCATGGATCACCTCGGGAGGCTAATTTTACTACAACATTCGAAGCAGTCATTATTTGTATATCGTTCAATAATTTTAACCTTAAAGACTTGATATTAGCAAGCTTTACCATGTGTTTACTGAACTATCCTTTAGGCGTATGAGCCTTTAGCAATTTAATATACAGAATAAAACAATCACGAGATAATAATGATAATACAATATAATAAGTTCTTATAAAGTGCTATTTCATATAGAGCACAGCGCTGTGACAAGCATCAACCCTCATCAGATTTCCAGAAAAGGATTTTACTACAAAGTTGGAAATAAGTGTTTCTTTAAGTGCTTCTTGAATGACTGAATAGTGTTGAGCTGTTTGATTTGCGATGGTAGTTCCAAAGTCTGGAAGCTGCGCTAGTGAAAGCCTTGTCACCAGCAGAATTTACAGTTCTGTGTTCAGTAAGAACATTGCAGTCTGAGCCAGAGCAAAGGCCAGGTCGTCCAGGTTTGTAATGATGTATGCATTCATTGAGGTAGCTAGGGCCTACTCCATGAAAACACTTTAAAGCATACAAGTTCATTTTAAAGTGTATTTGTTGTCAGACTGGAGGCCAGTACAGTTTGCAAAGTTTTGCTCCAGGCGAGCTGCTCGGTCCTGAACTTCTTGTAGCTTGTTCAACTCAGTCTCATTCGCACCAAACAGCATATAGTTTCCATAATCAAGTCTGGATAGCACAAGCGCATGAGGCCACATGATGACAGGAATCAAAATCAAGAAATCTCCTAATTCTGCTGATGTTACGTAAGTGGAAGTTGATGTGGCAATGAAGACTGGTTACATGCTTTGTCATGGACATTTGTGAGTCAAAAATAATTCCAAGATTGTGCACGTTCTGGGATGGTTTTAATGAAGTATTTCCAATCTTTAGCTCAAATCTGTGGCATGTTGCATAGTGAATAGGAGGAAGCAGCAACAAAGAATTCCGTCTTATCATTCAACTGAAGCAAGTTTTTAGTCATCCAATATTTAATTTCTTGAATACACGCAGTCAGTTTCATTAGTGCTGTGTTGATTGATGCTGGGTTCTTGGGATCAAACCTGCAGTAAATTTGTGTATCGTCCGCATAGATGTGAAATTCAAGGTCATGTCTGCAAACAATCTTACCAATAGGCATGATGTAGATAGTGAAGGCCAAGGGACCAATCACCGATCCCTGTGGAACACCATAATACAGAGATTGAGTTTCTGAAAGATCGCCATCAATGCAGACATGACTTGTTTGGCCCTTCAAATAGCTGCTGAACCAGTCCAATGCTGCTCCATTCAACCCGACAGAGTCTCGGAGCCTTTGGAGAAGAATCTGATGGTCGACCGTATCAAAGGCTGCGCTTAGGTCAAGCAGCACCAAGAACATGCCTATTTTCTCTCCGATTGACCTCATGATGTCATCCTTTACTTTAAGAAGGGCAGTCTCGATTCAATGACTTTGGAGAGAAATGCTAGGTTGGAGATGGGACGATAATTCTTCAATACATTGTTGTCTAATGAAGACTTCTTCAGAATCGGCGTGATGACTGCTTGTTTAAGCTGGTCAGGAAATTTACCAGCTGTTAGGGAAGAGTTGCAAACTGCATGATTTGGAAGGTGACAAACTTATTAATCTGCGGATCTCTGCCTCAGATGTCAAGTCAAACTCACACAGATGGTACGGTGTTGCACATCCTGCAATCTAAGGATTACCAACATCAGTAACCAACCTGCTCAGTCGTAGCTCGTCTTTCAGATTCGTGTGTATAGTGGATATCTTGGTCACAAAGAAATTTGCAAAATCATCGCTGAGTGTTCGTGAAGAATCATGACTGGGATAAGATTTTGCATTCTTATTGTGTAGAGTTCCAACTGTACGAAAAATACTTTTGGTGTCTGCAGATTTGAGTTTATCAGCAAGTAGCTTCTCTTTGCCCTATCAATGAGTCCATTAACCTGTCTGCGTTGGTCGATAAAAAGCAGGCGATGTACTTCCAGACCGCTCTTGCGCCACCTCTTTTTGAAGCAGCGGCGAACTTTAAGTGCCATATGTATCTCATTGTTATACCATGGCTAATGAAGTCGAACTTTGCGAGAACATGTGCTTTCAGGTGCAAGACGATCAAGAGTTTTGAGGATGGCTGTTTTGTATTCACTGACAAGATTATTCACATCTGAATCAGTGAGGCAACTCATGAAAATTTGTGATAAATCTGTTCTGAATGCGAGGGGGTTCATTGAACGGAAGCTCCGTTGATTAGAAGTAACATGAGGATACATAGGTTTACGCATTAGCAGACTACAACCCACGATATGGTGGTCCAAAAGATGGTCATCATGAACCCAGCAAGAGTGACTAGGTCATCATCAGAACGACATAATATCAAGTCCAGTGTATGGCCAGACTTATGTGTTGGTTTTGTCACAATTTGAGTAAATCCAGTTGCAGTGATAGAAGTCATGAATTGGGAGACATCAGATCTAGATGGCTGGTCAATGTGCAAGTTAAAATCACCAAGGATGAGTAATCTTTGCGCCCTGAGATTCATGACACTCAGAAATGTATCGAATTCTGAGAGAAAATGTGCAGTTGTAAAACCATTCTTCGGTGATGGAGGCGGTCTATAAATAGCAACAAAAACCAAAATCTTTTTTGTTGTCACAGAACAATGCATGTTCAAAAGTAGTAGATGTGATATCTGTCAGTAATATGAACAGTTTGAGTGGATTTTTGTGGACAATTCCAACGCCGCCATGATTGAGTGTTTTTTGGTTACACTCATCACAAGGCCGAGGTACATTCAAAATGAGTAGCCAGGTGGGGTGAACTCACCAATTATTACATAGTCATCCTCATTTAGCCAAGTTTCTGTTAGTACAATGTACCATGATATCAACATCATATTTCATGACATAGTCTTGTTACGAACAGAGCGGGCGTTCCAAAGGCATATGTCAGGGCATTTCTCACTTTCATGGTTTGCATTCAAAGAACTTGAAGAACTAGCAGATGCTGTGGTTGAACCGGAAGGTGGAGAAACGATATTGACATTCGCTGTGGTAGGGTCAGTGGTTGTGGTGTGCTTAGATTTCCGAGATCCAGATCAAGTGCCTCTGTGTGTTTTGCGCTGGATACCTAGATTCTTTAGTATTCCCCAGGTATTAGGTTGGACAACCTGTCTAGAACAGTTGGTGTTAATAGTTAGCAACTGAGTCCTTATGTAGCAAATGTTAGTGGGGTTTTTCTGTGTTACAAGTTCATCATCAGCATGGTTGGGTCCAGGATTGGGATTGATGTCACCACAGCACAGTAAGAGTATGGTGAAGGTGGCAGATGAATTACTGTAATACGCAATGCGAGTCTTGAGAAAACCTTTGAGTTGAAACCTTCCATTTACTCTGCATCCATGGTCAAACTTCAGAGTAGATGTCTGTTCACTTATTTGACAAATATGGTGGCCCTGGAACGACATTTTAATATTGACCTTTTTAATGTGAACCTTGTAACCTCTTAATATTGACGTTGTACCTTCGCAATATGCACGTTGCACGTGGCTTAATATCGCATTTTGGAAGTTGTTCCTTCTTAATGTGAATGTTCCAACTTGTTAATATTCACGTTCGATCTTGTCAATGTACACCATTAATCATGCTTGATGTCAACGTTGCACCTTGCTTCTTCGCAATATGAACCATGTACCTTCGTATTGTGAACGTTTGACCTTGCATCTTGTTAATATCATTGTTGAACCGTACTCCTTCGCAATGTGAATCATGCATTCTAAAAAGTATGAAGTCCTTGCCAAGCTCTATAGTTAGACAACCAGTTATGATGGAGTTTCAATCTGACGGCTGTTTAATGTCACTTAACCTGGGCGTCTACCTTGTAGTGATTTTTATCATGACTCAAGGCTCTCTGTTTTATTTCACTCATCTTTTATAATACATGTTCAGGCTAACCATAACCCAAGGTTGGGCATACATGTAAAAACATGCATCCTGAAGCAAATTTGTCATTGTTTCAAATAACCCGATCTAATCATTTCAACCGTTTACTATACACAAATTTATACCGGCTGGTTTGCTTTCTGAATGTAATGATTTCTTTCTTCCTGTACTTTCATCTTTGCCATATCCCAATAATTTTTTACTCGCCAACAGGGCTCCTTACCAAATAGTATGAGGATCCCCGCTGTTTTGACGAGCATTTGGTTTTCGGGCTACTGCAAAGTCGAACCCTACATACCCCCCCCCCCTCCCCGAATATCCGCGCCTGACCGCAACGTGAAGAATATTCGCAATTGGCTGACGACCAGTCATGAACTCCAAGCAAACAACTTGGTATAGGGTGCCCCGACAACACGTGATTCGCGCTCAACGCAACGGTGCGGTCGTGATGCGGCGCTCTCTCGCGGTGGCGGGTTATCGCGCATTCAACCATAAAAACGTCTAGTCCCTAGACAAGCTCGAGTATGTTGCGGGTGTATCAGGTTTCAGGTTTCAGGTTTATTTCCATACTATAAGGTAATTAAATTGAATAATATACATCAGGTAAACATTTTAACGGAACTTGAAATAATAGTATGGGGAGGCCAGACAAGAATTGACCGAAGCCACCTGTGCCCGCGCGCTATCGCTTTTACAATGATTGACGGGAATGGGACCATTGGTGAAATACTCGATATTTCCCCGAAGTAATAAATATCAATGTATGCCCTTACTATTGTTGTCATGCTTTATAAGACGTGGATATTATTTCGTAACGGTACCACCGCATATAAATGATGTTCCTTTCAATTACATCCTTAGATCATACTCTTATACTAATTAAATACGCGGATCTCGACGGAAATCTCTCGTAACTATGATTAAAAACACAAAAAAAATCTGAATGGGGCTTGAAGGATGTAAAGTATTATGATAAAAGCCTTCTTAGCGTGATCACAGAACACTGTTTTGAATTATTGTAATTGACGGAGAGTATACCGTCAAGAAATTAATTAGTCTCATGAATTGAACACATCTTTTCTAGTGAAACAGCACTCATTAGCCTGAACATGAATTATAAAAGATATGTGAAATAAATCAGAGAGCCTTGATTCATGATAAAAATCACTACACGGTAGACCCAGGTAAAGGGACATTAAACAGCTGTCAGATTGAAACTCCATCATAACTGGTTGTTTAACTAAAGGGCTTGACAAGGACTTCGTACTTTTTATAATGCATGATGCAAGGTCAAACGTTCACGATGCGAAGGTACATGGTTCATATTGCGAAGAAGCAAAGTGCAACGTTGACATCAAGCGTGATCAATGATGTACATTTACAAGATCGAACGTGAACATTAACAAGTTGGAACATTCACATTAAGAAGGAACAACTTCCACAATGCGATATTAAGCTACGTGCATATTGTGAAAGTACAACGTCAATATTAAGAAGTTACAAGGTTCATATTAAAAAGGTCAATATTAAAATGTCGTTCCAGGGCCACCGTAGACATATGCTGAATAGCACACACAGACCAAGCAGGAAATACGGCTTGCAGGGCTCCATTTGTTCAACTATTGTGAGCTGTGATCACTGTGCATTCAACCTATTGTTACAAGGTCAGGCTTGGATGAACATCAGATAACAATGAAGACATGGCTGATGGAAATATACAGGCCAAGAAACAGCAACAACCAAGCAAGAAGACAATCACAAAAATCTCCAAAGTAGGGCAATGTTGGATCATCCAAAGTAACTAGTGGATTCCATGATGCAAATTCGATCAGTGTTTAAAGGTGCAGAACACTTTGAAGTGAGGATCACAAAGAAATGTTGAAGAAAGCTGAGAGGATTGATGCATGTGTGGCAGCCTGTTAGGCGCACTTTGACTTGTCTATGACAGATGTTATGGCTCTTTATGAATATTTGTACCACATTTGATGTTACATTGAATCCCATTGCTGTGTTGACTGCCAGATACAAAAAAAAACACACAACCAAATTTGGAAAAGTGGAAATGTACACCTGATCTATGCAAGACAACTGCTTCAGGTTAGGGTAGCAATGTCCGTCTCTTAGAATGAACTGTTTAAGACGTTGAACAACTTTAACTATACAATAATAACTTGACAACTACTGGTGTTAAAAATTGTGTGTTGTCATTGCTGCTCGCAAGCGTGAAGTGATCTAGCTTCAATCCAAACACATACACATGCATGTGCCACTCCATATTCGAATTACCCGCCCTTAACCACTCTACCATATCTCATTTACATCAGTGCTAAAGTAGATTTATTCTAATTTGTCCCGGTACTCAACCAAATAAATCAACATTTATTCCAGTCTGCTGATTGAGCCTCGTTATGTCTCTGTGCCAAGTCTTTCTTGGATTTTGCTTTGCATGGTTGTACCTTGTTGTGGAGATATTTCAACAGCTGTGATTTTCATTCCACATGGAAAACATGTCTTTTTCAGAAATTCAGATTCAGAAATGTGATTTTTTCCAGTTTATACTGGAAGTCTTGGGGTTTTTTTGCCCCAAAAGTCAACCAACTAGATCATGTAAATCTGTTGAGAAAATGGGGGGGGGGGCCTGCCGTAGGCCTTCATCGCGCAGCACATACAGCATGTGTGACTGCACACAGTGTAGCAGGCACCAAATCACGTGTTGTGGTAGAAAATTCGCAAAAATAAGTACAAGCAGTACAACCTCAAAATAGTTCTGTGACTAAACTTATAGAATTTTTCTTTCTCCATCTATGTTTGTATGGCATTTTTACGATGTCAAATTCGACATGTTTATCTCGCTATGTTGGCCATTGACTGGTTCTGGTCCTCAACTTTGGCCACTGTAAGGCATGGGCTTTTCACCACTGCGAAGTTTATATTTTTCCGATCACATTGGGGGAAATCTAAGAAGGTTTCCTTCCAAAAAGTAGCGATATGTCAGTAGGCAAACAAACAAAAACAGAAATATTACAAGCATTTTTTATATTAAAAAAAGTTGTTGAGAAGCCTTTTTGTGACTTTTTTTTTTCTCTGAGCCGATAAAAAATGTTAGGGTCTACACATTTATGACCTTCCATAAGACCCCTTAAATTGTTCCAAACAACCGGTAATTTTGAAAAAAAGAACAAAATATTCTGATAAAGTAATGTTAGGGACACGCAATAAAGTTGGGCATGGTTTGGGTAACCGGAAGCAGAACTATGATTTATTTTGTTTATTCTTGTTTAAAAAGCATTTTCCCGGAACAACATATGAGTAGAAATAGTTTTTTAGGTGAAACATGATTAGAATCAGAACTAGGCGTAGTGATGTTTAATTTCTCAACAAGTCATTACATCCTATTCATGCATTGATGACAAAAATCTTCAGACAAAGTTAACCTTAAGTTAAAGGGACTGAAATTGAAAAAAAAATGTTCAAAAGCTGTTCCAGGAAGGCTTAGAATGTACTACAGTGCATCTGGACATTTTGGCTTCACTCTCTCAAGGCTAGGACTACCATTGTGAGATAGATTAGATTTTCAGGTTTTTCTTTTCCCCAATAATCAAATCCCTACAGATGAGACTCTTGATATCTTGTTGCACATGGCTTGTGCAAGGATGAAACATACTTGTAAGCATGACCCACCTAATATATTCAGGAAGTGTATAGTACATTATATCAAATGTTCATGAATAATTTATCATTCCAAAGTTTTTGTTTATCATCTCAAATTAGTTATTCTATGTCAAATGCTATAAAACATAGCCTGCAGTGGGCACAGCAAAAGCCTTACCAAAATGGACCGATGCCCAAGCTATGTTTAAAATTTTTGCAAGGGTTAATTATTACGCTATGTAACCCTGTGTGACCCTGTTATGTTCATGGTGTGGTGAATTCTCTATAAAGCAGCCCATTTTTAACCTTGAACTGGACTTCATGATCCTGACCAAATAGCCATCAAAACTTCTCTTAATACGTTTCTTTCTGAGCCTGGATAATTTTTTCATATCAAACTGGCTTGTTTCTGGTGTCTTCAATGCTCTCACCATCTTCTCACTCATTAGTTTCTGTCCGCTAGTCTCCACAGCTTGAGCCACATTCAAATTCACCTCAACAACTTATCCTCAATCAGGTTGACCTTGGATGAACTTTCCTTGCTATATCAGCCTGAACCTCAGCTGGTTTGACTTCAGATTTGGCCATTATAATAATAATGATAATATTTTATTCGGCAGATGGACATATATACACACAATTACAATAAATACATAAAATTTGATATTAAAACAAAAGGATATACAAACAATAAGAAACCAAGTAAACACTACACACGAAAGACAGAACATGGACAGTGCAGGGCTGCCAAGGAGAAGAACAAAAGTGAAACAAAACACTGTCGCCAATGGGGCATGTCTCTCCAACCCTGCACAATGACAGACACATAACATAGACCAAGCACAAAACAATTAAAACTACCAAAATTGCACAAGGGAGGAAATGTCCAAGGGAGTATAATATGGGATTAAACAAATGGGCAGGGCAGATGAGGCTAAGTAAAGGAAGTGGATAGGAGAACGGGGCAGTACAACAGAGGGAGGGAGGGAGACAGGGAAGGAGAAGAGGGGGGGGGGATAAACAAACAAACAAACACCCCGACACCCCAACAAACAAACAAACAAAGAAACAAAACCAGGAGAGGGAGGGTTAAACAGGGCCAATGGGAAGGGGAAGGGTAAGACAGGAAATGGGAAGAGAAGCAACAAAACCAAGTGTGGAGGAGAGGGCTGGGAAAGGAGTATGGTGGAGGAATTTATCCGGCAGAGCAAAACAAACTCGATTAACCAGGAATAGCAAAACAAATTTGCTAAAAAAACAACAGCAGAGTCTAAAATGGATATATCAAGTTAAGTCTAAGTAAAAAAAAATCAAGGAAGAGAATACAGATTACTGATCAAAATACTGTTTTAGTTCCCGCAAAAAAGCAGACAGGGGGGCACAGGCTAACATATCAACCAAGTTATCGGGATAAGTACTCCATTTCCTAACAAACTGACAGGGAATAGAATATTTAAATATGTCAGTATGAGCAAAACAGCTGGTGAAAGGTCAACCAGGAGTTCGCATGTCTACTATTCACATTGACATCGCTTAAAAAAGACGGTGAAAAATCACCCGAATTGCAAGAAGTCAATTGCTTACAAACAAATTTCAAAAATGAGAACTCTCTCAAGATTGAGTTTTCTTGATGCAGCCCTTTTGGAACCCATACATGATCGGGATCTTGTGCTGGCCTTGCTTTTGTGATATTTTTGATGGCGTCATAAAGTTGATTTTTTTCATAAACAGAGTTTGAACAATTAAAGAGAAATATGGAGTTTTAAAAAAAATGGACTACGGAAAACTTCATACTGTTTTTCCTCCATCAGTACACAGCCTTGTGTACACTTAACAACTTTGAATCATCTACGTTGTTCCCCTGGGTGTATAATGTTATTTTTAATTTAATTAAGCCAGTGTTGGCTTTTTGTATTCCTCAGGAGGAAGAGCGGCGGCTTTCAAGTACAGTAGCCAAACGGGAGGAAGAGAAGAAGAGAGAGACAAACAAGCTGGTGGTCCTCAAGGTACAAAGTAGGCTTGTTTGAATCTGCACCAGGATGACGTCCTGCTTTGTTTACATGTCCACATTCTTAGGAGAGCCCAGTTGGGATGAGAGCCACCATGCCCGCATAAAAAAAATGCACATGTAAACAAAGACTAACATCATTATCCCTTTGGTCTGTTGAATAAAACATTATTCCACACTCAGAAGTGGAATCATGACTGTGTTTTTTTTTTATGAAAAGGCCTTCAGTAGTAGCAATGCTAGATCCTTAAAAGTCTATTCCTGGCAGATCCTCAAAAGTTACAAACTATTCTTCGTCTTCATGTAATGTCACATTAAAGGGGTATTTTTCTAAGGCCTATATCTAGAGAACTTTAGGTCTGGTTTGGTTGTAGCTTGGTACATGTATGAACCTAAACTGCGACCCTGTGTTATAGATGAAATTCAAAGTGACGTCATGATGACTTCATCACATGTCACAGAGTCATCTCAAACAGCCGACACAGCTGTGTTTGTCCACGTGACAAACACATTTCTAGGTTTATTTTATTTTGTTTGAAATGAAATAGAAGGGGGAAGAATTATGTTTACAATTAAGAGTGCAAAACTCCTAGTTGCAATACACACATAAGTAATTAATTGAGAAGCACTTTGCAATCCATGCTAGGTATAGAGCCTGAAAGTAAAAGGTCATGCGGCTCAGCTTCGGGAACCCTCGTGTGGTCCGCCTATGGGTATCTTTTATTGGGTTGCCCTTTCACCTGTTGTAATTTTTGGCAGAATGATTTCTTACCGTTACCACCCCAATAAGGAATTTTATCTAGGTATAGTTCAAGTAAAATTGAGGAAAAATTACTCGGAGATGGGTAAAAATGCATTTCATTTATAACCTTTCACATCAGGCATTGTTGTTCCTTGGTCTCCTAGTGTGTGCATGTTTGTTTTCATATCATGTAGGACCTACTTAGTTGCATGAGAACGAGAATGTATAACATTGAAAAGAGCTACCTACCTATAGCTGATGGATTCTAGATCTAATGGGGCTGGCTTGAGGAGATCGTGGGTGCAGTCCTATCACTGGTCAATTCTACCATTGTTTTCGTAAATTATGTGATTGAGTCCTGTAAATCTTTTCATATACAACTTGAAAACCCTAAAACTATTTCGGTCTTTTATTTCACTTTAGCTTTCCCTGTTCACCTAATGACCACCACAAATTCAGAGATTCTCATCTACGTACACCAATTTAGGCACGATCTTTTGCATCATGTTAGGCAATTTATCAGTTTGTATAAGTGATATACTAGTAGCAATTTTACAGAGGCCTTTGTCGGGGGTGGTTTTCTTAAAAAAATTAATGATCCCAAAATAATTTCATATTTTGAAAATTGTGCATGTTCATTTTCCTATTCAACTGTTCCGGAAGCGCGCCTCCAGGGGTGAATTTTCAGGCTCTAGGTTGAAGATTTTGGTTTTTTTGGTTTGTAATAGAAAGTGAACTGCATGCAATTGACTTACTACTGGACCTAATCTACGAACTGCTTATTACTAGACCTGGTTATGAGGGGCTGATTGTGTTTGTACAGGCATAATCCGATTGTCATTATGTGCACAGGAGAAGCGTAGGATTGCAATCAACAATGCAGCCCGGCAATGGGAAGCATCGAAAAGTACTGCCATGGCTAAAACGATTCACCTCCAGCCAGGCTTCCATTCCATGGCCAGGGAGGAGAGGTTATCATCACCAGATAACATGTACAGCAGGCCTTGGTAGGTTTCTAACAAAACTAACCATGAACATATTTTTAAAGTGTTTATTTTTACCCAAAGTCTGCAGGTCAAAGTCAGTGACTGTCACTGACTTTGACCTGCAGACTTTGGGTAAAAATAAACAATGGGTAATTTGAGCAGATTGTCACTCAGTGGGGTCGTTCAGATATCGTTTTAAATTCACTCAAAACACTGGTTTAAACTCGATTCGGTGTAACTTTCTTGCTAAAACGATGTCTGAATGCTTTTATATTTTGACCGAATTGAGTTCAACTCGTCGCTAAAACGGCAACTTAAACCCTATAAGAGGGTGGGTTTATCTCTTAACCAGAAAAAAATTCATTTCCTAAAATGATGTATGAACGGTTTTAGCTAAAACTCTTCCCGTTTTAGCCAAATATCTGTTTGTGTAATTTTTTTTAAACGATGTAAAATACAGCAACACGTCACGACGGTGAGAGGCTCAGACCATGTGTAGCGAACTGGTAGAAGTGGAAGAAGTGAAGGCTCTTTTAAGTGCGCGGTTTTTGGCTGAGGCGGATGTTCTAAGTTACCTTAGAAACTGAGATAAACCACCTTGAGTTGAACTTGCTGTACTTAAAACGATGTCTGGATGCTCAGTAATTTTATTTTTGCAATCAGCCTCCTGCGGTAGTCTACCATTTTAACTTTTACTGTTTTAGCTAAAACACTGTCTGAACATGGCCACTGAATGTTAAAGTTACTATGACCATGTTGCGTGCTGCTTTGCTTTTAAGGACAAGAAGATTTGAATTTGAATAGTGAAAGAGCATAATTTACTTTCCGAAGTTTGTAATTTGGAAGTTCAGGGAAATTTGGTACTATATGTCATAAATATAGGATGTGCATAACAACTAACGTGTAGGTTTAGCTTAGCTGCTACTATACATTTTGTGAAACAGAGAAAACATAAATGCACACGTTTTTGTGTGGTATTAACGCACATAAACAAATGCACCCGCAGGTGCACATTTTAAATAACTTTCAATGATTGTTTCCTTCCGAATTATGTCACTTTAGGCTAAATAATTTCAACAGGTATTTGGTAACAACCTTCCATCTGTTTGAGCAAGGTTTTTCTCATTAAAGTTGTAGGTTCGTTTCATCTACAATGTATTAAGGCTCTTACGTGCCCTTAATGGAGAAACAACATATGTTTTTGAGAGTCCTGTACTTTGTGTAAGTGTCCATGGTACAAAAATACTTTGTTGGATGAAAGGACTTGGAGAGTAAGTAACCAAAACAGACTTCTCAATTCATATTAGGTACAGTGCCATTAGCCTACTTGAGATATGGCCGGTACAATAGGAGGGCGCCATTTGGTTTGGGTAAATACAAAAGACTTCACCCAAATCAAACAGCACCCTCCTATTGTGTCTGCCATACCTCAAAATGGCTTATTGGTAACAGGCCATTATGTGTTTTGGCAATTTGGGGTCAATTTTGGGATTGTAAAACTGAATTTTTTGTGTTATTTTCAAAGGCCATCCAGCCAAAATGTAAGCACTTGTAATCTTTATATTATTTTAGGCCCTGCAATAAAGCATGTTTTACAACTTGCAAAAATATATTTTTATCTCATATTTACCCCTCCAAAAAGCCACTTGCTTGGGGCACTCAGAATTATTTCCTTTTTGCTATAATTAGGTCCAATATTGATATTTTAATACCTGGTGAAAAAACCTTGGGCAATTGTATACTCTTTGTGCAGTAGCACTCAAAACATTTTTGCCACCCTGTTGCCCACAGGCGGGCTCAAGTATGGCTTTTCCAAATAATTTGGTCCCGCATGAGGGTGGCCAGTTCGTCTGTCGATTTCACACCGGTGTCCTTTTGCAGCACCCCAGTGTAAGTCATTTTGAATCTTCCTCGTCTCCTGTGTCCGCGGGTTGGTTTCCAGAGAATGACTTTGTGTGCCTCCAGCTCCGGGTGCCGGTATTTGTTCAAGGACACCTTAAAAAGTTTGTTGTGATTTGTATTTCTTTTGTTTTGAATTTGTTATTCATAAAAAGAACATCTTCTTGATTATGGGTCATTTTACAAACAAAAAACACACTGTGTATCCCTAGAGCTGTGGATGATTAGCAGATAGTCTGCTAGGCCCGATCCACACCGTCCCTCATGTCAACAAATTCAGATCTGCTATTTGCATAATATCGTCATAATATCGTAAAAAGAAGTGTAAACTGTAGACCAATTTGCAAGGGAACATTTTATAAATTACACAAAGTGCAATTTCACAACCTCCCCTGCCACATGTGGCATTGCTAGGGGGTGGGGATGGGGTGTGGCCACCCACAAATAACTTTTCTGTATAAGCGCGCGTGCACTCCCATTGTCAATGGTCCACACAAGAAGTGTAGTCGTTTTATGAATGAGAAAGTATCAAACTGCAGAATTGTGTATAACAAACTGTACAACAAATGTACAATAGCGTTGGCTGCACACTATCTATGACTGTGTAAAATGCATGTATGGCGTGTTTTGTCTACCAAAGTACCAACATTTATAATGCTTTCATTGGCCCAAAATGTGTCCATAGAACTGATTATTCCGTTTCTATCTTCAACTTGTTATGAAGAAAATAAACTTAATTAATCTATTTGTAGATAAAGTGTCGAGGGAAAACTGAGGGTGGGGGGCCAAGGAAACAACTTGGGGGGAAATGTCCCCAACCCCCCCCCCCCCCCCCCCCCCATTGCCGATGCCCTGTCATGAGGGCAAATATTGTCCAGACTGGACACTCCACCGCCCAACAGTGCAGCCGGTGTTCAACAATCTAGCTTCCTCCCTCTCCACATAGATCTGTTTGCATCCCACCTTAACAATCCACTTGCAACATTCTGCTCTTGCAATTGTCTCTGAGATCGCAAAATAAATAAAGACTGACAGATGTTTCACAGGAGTATTATGCTTTCTTTGTTATTCTCATTAGCTCTATGCGTGTACTTCTCCAAGTTCTTTAAGTACTCTACAAAATCTACATGAAACAAAAGAGCACAAGAAAATCCTGAGTACATTCTGCACATTTCACCTTGGATACGAACTTTCCTGAGAGATAGAGATGCCCATCTCTCTCTCAGTACACCTACGTGCATGAAGTCTACTGTGGCAGACAAGGCGGACCCAGCAGATATGCTACATCATCCGGCTTGGATGGCATGGCAGCAAAGTTATGTGGAGAGCTCAGGTCATCGGTACAGGCGCACAGGGCAAGGTACTGCAGGCCATCCACTACAGCTTAACCCATCTCCAGATGTCTTGACTCTGTCTTGCCTCTGGCCCCAGATGGGCAAAGCGGATAAGTGAGGTTGACTCAGCGCAAATCTTCTTCACTTAAATCAAAGTCACGCGTAGGTGCCATAACATCTCCACCGTCCCCCCCCCCCCCTACACAGACACATCCTCCAGGACGATCTTTCTACCATGAATGATCATCAAAACGAAATGTCATCGACAACTTACTCACACAGCAAGCATACCAACTGCAGGAATGCAAAACAACGTCTGCTTAACTTTGCGGCATGAAATGTGCGAACACTCCGTGATGCCCCTATAGACCTATATGAAGAACTGCACTCGTTGGCAGAGAGCTGGCGAACTTGGCGCTGGTTACATCTTTTTCTGGAGTGGTCGTCCCAGCGATGAGCATCATGAAGCTGGTGTTGGTTTTGCCGTGAAAAATCACATCGTAGGTAATCTTGAACATCTTGGGTATCAACGACCGCTTAATGACTTTGCGTCAGTCACTCACAGCGAAACAACATGCCACCATAGTCAGTGTGTATGCACCTACCATGACAAACCTGGATGATGTCAAAGACAAGTTTTATGATGATCTGGAACAAGTAATCTCCCTGGTAACTTCAGTGCTCGTGTTGGCTCTGACCATCATACATGGCAGGGCATAATAGGGAACCATGGTATTGGAGCATGCAATTCAAATGGTCTCCTTCTTCTCACAAAATGTGCAGAACACAACCTCACCATTAGCAACACTTTGTTTCTACTTCCAAATAAAAACAAAACGTCATGGATGCATCCCCGTTCAAAACTTTGGCACCTGATTGAGGGACATCGCTGTGAAAATCACCAAGGCTATGAGAGGAGCTGACTGCTCAACTGACCATCGATTCATCCGTGCGAAGTTCAACTTCAACATCAAACCACTCAGGAGACCTCAAGGCACGAAACCACCAAAGAAGCTCAATGTAACCAAATTAAAGACCGCTGCTGTAAAATGTGAACTGTGCAGTACAACGTACCAGCAGTTCAACTCTGCTGACTTGGTCTCAGGTGACATTGAAAATGCACCATGCGCAAGTTCGTCTGGATCCAAATGATTTGCATGAAATAGTGGCTGCATGAGGTCGCTGTTGGCGCTGTATTTTTAATGCACTGCATAGCGAGGATATGCTGCCGTTCGTTTACCACGTACGGACGAATAATGACGAACGCCTTGACCAAGGCTATGCTGGATGGTGCTATAACAGCACACCACAACTGATGAACAGCGGTTACATCTCTCTTCATGCCAACCTACTATAGGCTGAGAGACAGATATGCCTTGAGCTCCAATAGGCTGGGAATCATGGGATATGCTTTCCCTCCAATATCGCTACTGCCTCGAGTTCTGACAAAAATCCAACATAAGTGCAAGGTCATCCTCATAGCCCCTTTTGGCAAAGACAGGCTTCATTTCCATAACTTATGGATCTACTCATTCACTACCCAGGGGCGGATCCAGGAATTAATGCGGAATTAATGCGGGGGGGGGGGGGGGGTGTCACATCAGCAAATCAATGCTGACACGTAGACAGGTTGTTTTTTTTCTGGACACTTTGTCTCCGTGAAATCAATAGGGGGGGGGGGGGGGCTCATCCCATACTTTTAATGGAGGCGCTGTTCAAATCTGATGATCATTCACACTGTAGTACAGAATAGTGTAATACATCCAGCTGGCTCTGTCCGAATTTTGTGCACAGCTAGGTGAACATTATTACCAGTACAATATTTTGGTGGGTGTCAGAGCAGGGGAAGGGGGTGTCAAATTATTTGTTATGTATTTCTATGGGAAACCCCCCCCCCCCCCCCCCGAGTCAGAGCTCGATGGGGGGGGGGGGGTGTCACAACTGCCCCCAGAAATTAGTGCAGTGGAATTTTCGGGACTGGTTTTCCCACCCACAACTTCGTGCAAACACCAATAATAATCCTCTGACACGTTCTGTATATTTACAAATTATTTAATATGCACACACTGTATATTTATAGGCTACGAATAATATTTACAAATATTATGTATACAAATCCTTACGAAAATTATTTATAGAATGAGGCGATGGTAACCCAATAAATAGTGTAAATCAATACCAGAGATGAGTATAAAACTAACCTTAGGTAACGCAAATGGATCAATGAATTAAATGCAGAAAAGTCAAAGCTTGAAGTATAGAACTTATAATCAACCAAATCTATTTAAATTAACCAAGTTAACTCAACAGAAGTTTAACCTACGCTAAGAAGAATCTAATGAAGCAAACACGAACAAATAGTTAAATCACCTAACTAAATGAACTTTAATACTATTATATTAAACCTACTCTAAGCCGGCAATAATTATTCAATATTTAGGGCCCACCGTATAGTTTACGGCTCAAGTTGCGTTGGCATGTGCATGGGTGGAGTACTCTCTCGCACTTGGACCACTGGCTTGACGGTGCGCAGCCACCTCGACGGAGCCTCTGTTGTAGGCAGCCGGGTGATGTAGAAACCAGGCGTCACGGTCGACCAGCTTGACGGCGGTGACGCTGGGTAGCTGCTGTCAGCCTGTCGCAGGGCCTGTCTGCCTCAAGCGACGGTCTTTGGGGATAACGGCTTCTAGCTAAGCCAGTTTGCCATGGTCTGATGGCAGATCAAAGTCCAGTATGACTCTTGGAGTTCATCGCCGGTTTCAAGACCTGGTCTAGGCGATATTGCAAGTTTGCAGTCAGCAAAATGCTATTTTTCTACAGATTGATCGTGATCGGCGTCTTTCTGTTTTTGGCGTATCTCTATCTTTTTATAAAACGCGCGGGCTGCGGGTCACATGACAGGCAGGGTTTATTTTAAAGAAACGCCAACAAGACACAAAGGATAGGACCATGGCAACATGAATATTTATAAGACACATGCATTATTTATTAGTTATATACTTACAGTCTACTTATGGTACAACGATTACGAACAATACACACGGACTACTGACACAAACACACATATACAGATGTATACTTAATCTAAGTGTTCGTGTTGCTGGGACAACGCTGACAGGGGGGGGGGGGGTCCCCAAAATACCCCTCCCCCTCTGGATCCGCACCTGCTACCCCATCACCTTACTGGAACAACCAGACTTAATCTCCAAACCCAGGTCTCAGTTACCTCACCCGGATCCAATCAGCCTTCATCTCTCCGATTGGATACTGTCAAATTGTCATTTCAAACACCAGACATTTCAGAGGAGCTTTAACCCTGGCAGCCAAAAAGCGGACAGGCATCATCTAGATGAACTTATATTAGCCAACTACAGCACTACATCAAATGGTGCTCTGAGAAGGCTGTTAATCCCAATTCTACATTTCTTTGTACAGTGGAACGCCGTTTTAATGAACATCACGGGATTCGCAGAAATTGTTCGTAATAGCGATCGTTCGATATAGCGATTTTAAGCTGCCGATGCTCCGGTACTCACTTTTCAATAAAGAGCGCCCTTCAGAACTTCACCCTGCACGCCCTGGTAGTTTCTGAAAGATGACTTTGAATGCGTGCCAACTATTGAATTACCTAATCAGGCAGGTTTTTTTTAGCTTACTACCTACAGCAATGGGTGGCTTTTCCCTTCTTCTTTTCCTTGGAAAAATAATAGCCACTTGTCACTCTTCTGTTGACACATTTCAACAACAATGATTGGTTCATTTTGTACTAAAATATCAGGAGCCAAGGACGATGAGTGGTATAGCCGAATGTTCTGTATAGCGGTGTTCGGTATAGCGATGTTCTGGAAAAGGGATTATTATTAACACTTTTATTATTACCAGAAATTAATCCATTTTTAATAACAAAGTTACAAAATTTTGACCCCCGAAATTCGTTCTTGCATGGTTCTTGCAAGAATAACACAAAAAAAGCCAAGTTTTAAAAGGATGGTTGTGTCAACGTTTATATCCTACTTTTAAATGTTCTTTCTTATTAATGTTATTTCGTTTAAAACATGTTTTGTAGCCCAATTGGGCGCATTCCAGGCTGTATAACGCCTTTTAAGATGTTCAGATGTCACACTTCATAGTTTCACTTATAAGTGACAATTTAGATGATATATGGACTGCAGCTATGAGTTAGATTGATTCAAGCAAAAGCCTGGTGTGTCATTTTTGTACTATGCTTGAACCATACATTTTGTGGATTTAGTTTGTCATTTCTTTTCTGTTGGAATGTTACATTTACCTATTTAGAATAATCAAAATCTAATGGTGGCATTCATTTGGGCTTGTATTTAAAGTGAACTTTCTTGTTTTGCATAAATTGCCATTTTTGTGTCGATGTTTATATCCATCAACTTCTGAAATTACAACTTGTAGGCCAATGGCTTGGTCTCATTCATAAAATTTACATTTTCAGTCAGTTTTAAATTTCAGAGTTCAAGTAAAAGCCACTTCGGAAAAACAGTGTTTAATTTTATGAAAATTAGATGTTCGCAATGATTCTTGTTTTTCTATTCATTGCGGTTCATTTATTTTACATGCAAGTTCAGAGAAGTGAAACTAGTTGTGCATGTAATTACTTCCTGTGCATGTGCATGAGCACGTTTAAACTGAAAACAAACCCTTTTTTGTAAAATGCAGGAAGATAAGAGATTGTGAACAGTAAATGCTTATGGTGTTATAATTTATTTTGAATAAATAAAACATTTTGGTCTGCTCTTGTTCATGGGGCGCTAGTCAGACATTCACAATATTGGGAACCTTCAACATAGAACTTGATAGCTCAGTTGGTAGAGCATCAGAATGGCGGTCCAGAGGTCGCAGGTTCAAAACCTGCACAATTCAATTTCTTTGTTCAATTTAAAAATAATAAATTAGTCACAGGCCTCAAAGCGAAACCTTTAAAACATACAAAAACCGTAAAAAAAAAACATTAAAAAAAAAAATTGACACTGTTACAGTAATCATAATATCAAAATAACTACATTGTCCAAACAACCTGTCGGAAGATATGTAATTCGGTTGAAACTTAGTATTGTATAGTAAGGGAAGTGTTATATGTGAAAATTGAAGAGACGTCATAATGACATCATCATAAGATTTTTAATGGCTTTTATATATGAGAACAAACAACAACATTCTTTTAGTACTCCTTTGCTTTTTTTTTCATATACATGCGTGTGTTACTTTGTTTTCAGAGTGTAACCATAAGTTCATTAAAAATCAGCGGTAAAGCCCTGTGATCTGTCTTCAGACAGAAACACATACTTCTTTTCTTTTGTGATGTAATTTAACATCTCTAACAATCAGCGTTAACACATGTAATACACATTGAAAATTATAATCACCAAGTGCAAGAGGCAGTTCCAACTGTCCTTGAATCTACCATGTAGTACATATATTCCTGCATATATTTTTAATAGGTCTGGAGATATGGAAACGTACCAGAGCCAATCCATGGATCTGCCTGATGATAAGAGTGGGGAGTTATCCCGTGCCTCTATGCATTCAGAGACAAGGACATGCAGCAAGGCACCCACGCCTGACCTACTGGCAAAGTGAGTTATAGGTTGGGGATGAAAAATAATAATCTTGGGAGAGAGAAATGGAAAGAAATCTCATTTGGCTTTGGGCTCTGTGCATAAACCAGAGAGATTTTATTTATTTATTTTTTCAATTTCAAGAGCCACAGACTTCATATTATTATTACTTATTAATAATTGTTAGTGGGTGGCCCCATTCAGTAGGATCCACGGGTCCCTTTATACATACAATTATACCACTGTAATAGATTGTGAATTTGTATTGGTCGATGGTGGATCATGTGACATGCCCAGAAACACCAGCGATGTATGCCGTGGTACATGAGTGATGTACCCCACAGGATACATTATCTTGATCTTTCTCACTGTTGAAAGTGTCGTTTCCACTGCGTTGTATTATATTCTAGTCCTGGGTTTGACTTTAAACTGCATTCGGCGACAACGCTGGTACCTTGTAGAAAGCTTGGGGTCAGATGAGGCTACCCCTTACCGTCGCTGCCTCCGGGTAGTGTTCAATGGTGTTCAGCCACGGCCTCCTGCCGTCTCTGGACTGTTCCTGCTCGAAGCATACGAGCGGATGAACTGCGGCATCTCTTGGGTCAACGTCCAGGCTGGAGACACACTGGTTCCGTGCTTCCAGTCGGCAGCCCTGCCTGCCTGCCTGCCTGCCTGCCTCCCCCTTGAACCCCCACTGCCTTGTGGGAGGACATTCTGTCAAAGGTTAGGAGAATGACACTCCAAACTCAAACCCAGCTATCCCTTCCACCAGCCGTCGCGTCATCGACGTTCCACTGGAGCCCGGAGGAGATATCTCAGGGTGCCTCTGTGTGTCGCGAGCGCTCTGGCACCTTTAAACCATAGCGAAGGCTGGAAAAGTATTATATTAGTATGACCTCAGGAATGAGGTTGTAGCTATACTGGCACAACGTAAATTGATGTATGTTCCTGTGAGATGTGCCGTGGGGGACAGTGAAGGACTATTTCTGTTGTTTAACATAGTTTGTCACTGTTTGTCTGCTCAATGTCGGCAGATCACAACAGGTCGCCTCCAAAGAAGAGGTTTCTTTCTCGTTCCAAAGACGAGATCAGAAATTTTGACAAGTTGGAACAGGACAGCATCTGCACCGTAACAGGAAGAGATCCACAGTTTTAGACATTACCAGTTACAAAATTGGACAGCTGTAAACTATTACTGTGGTATAACAAAACAATTGTTGCCTGCTGTGACAGGGTCCATGGGTTTTCTACATCCTCGGGGTGGGGTGGGGTTGGATAGGGGGATGGGAGAAGGGTGGGGGAAGGGTGGGGTGGGGAGTGTGGTAATGGTGATTGGGCATGAGATTTTTTTAGTTCGATCTATTAGTTAGTGGGGTGAAATTGGGGATGTGGAAAGAGGTGGGATGGGGAAAGGGGTAGGATGGGTGGGGGTGGGATGGATAGGAGAGGGTGGGGTGGGTGGGAGAGGGTTGGGGTGGGGGAGGGTGAGTGTGGGTGGCGAAGTGGATGGGAGAAGGATGGGAGAGTGTGGTGACGGAAGTGATGTGGTACAAGTACATTCATGTAAATGGGCATTTGTTGACTTTTATGTTGGCATTTAAAAAAAAAAATCCCTACATCTTGGCTCACCATCCTGAATCCTGATCCCCTTCCATCATGGCCATCCCCTACCTTCAGCCTCCCTTCTCGGTAGCGAGCCATGGCGGCTTCGTGGTTTTAGTTCAGGGTCGAGTATATCATTTGTCATGCATGCAATTTTCGTTTGAAGCAACATAATTGCTCAAAATCTAAAGAAGGGTGCTTAACACCTAACCTGATGAAGTTTCAGCTCAACGAATGCTGTATATTCTGAGAAAACAATGTTTTAGGATCTCGATTTTAATTCAAAAGTTGCTGAGTTCTATTTTGAATTGCGCCAGAAATCAGCATCCAGGACATGTTCTCATTCAGCTGATTGCAGCTACACGATGTCATGCACTGAACCGACGAATTATAGTGGTCAAATTATAGTGGTCGAATTATGTTTGCCAAATTAAAGGCAAACTAAAGTGATATACTCTACCTTTAACTTAAAAAAGGAACACAAATTTGAACATTGTTTTGTAATCATTTTTAATAAGAAATATGCCATAAAAAAGTTTAAAAAGCAGAACATGTGGAATTCCAAATTTTCCGAGGCCCTTAGATGACCCTTTCCACGCTGCATTGGCTTTGTGCTATGCTCTCGCAATTTGGTACAAACCTTTCCTCCTTTGGGGGGGGGGGGGGGAAATAGAAGAGTTGCATGCCTGTTTAATGCTTTGCCAACACCTCAAACCATGTTTCCCTTGACATTCACTTAACCCTGTCAGGACTGTGGTGGGGGTGGGGAGTGCAACCAAATGATGACAACATTAATGGGAAATTAATCAAGGATCTAAGGACATTACAATAGGGTTAATAGGGTTAACAGCACTTGTTTGTATGATAGATTCTTTCAACTTTTTAACAGTGTTTTTTAATGTACTAAAAGAGGTCATGCAGATATCTTTATTGCCAAAATTAACTAATTTTGGCCCAGTAAAGTCGAGGGCTATATGGAAAAATAGATGTGGCTGGTAGCCAACCCAAGGCACACTGTTCATCATTGTAGACAGCAGAGATATTCAAGGGCCCAAATGAGGCTGTTTTCGCTACATAAAAGTAATTTTTACAAGTCGTGTCCCACCATGCCCCTAGAATCAGTACCAGTCCTCGGTCCTAAAAGGTATGAGGAAACAGGTACAACATGCATTGATTGATTTTCTATTTGTCAAAGTTATGTAAGATTGTGCTTAGCAACAATATTTGAAAAGAAGAACAGAGGTTCCTTCACAACAACCCATATGTGATGCAATCAAGCTAAATGAGTTGTTTGTCGACCCTTGGCCCAATTTTGTTTACAGATTTGAAAAGAGCACAATCTCAGCATTACTGCTGTGAAAACCGCATGCTGGTACCATCTTTAGTTCCAAAATTATGGAAGTCTAAACACCAAGAAATGTGATGAAGTGATGTGATGAAGTGGTTCTATTTTGGTCTGAATCTCCAAATGAAAATTCCCGACAAACGACTCATTTAGCCTGAACGCATCACATATAGGTTACAAAAGAAGGACATTTTGTAACAACAATTATATATATACCTGAAAAATAAACATTGGATTGAAAATATATTCTACTAAATTTCTTGTATCATTAGCATATCTTCTGAGGCCTGTCATCTTGCAGAACTAGACGGAGATACTCTATACCTTTATGGTCCTGGCTCCATGGAAGCTCTGGACAAGAGCTGGGGGATACAGGCTGCAGGATCTATCACAACCATCTCCTTCAAATTTATTGACTTTGACGAGATAACCAAGCATCTACACAAGATTAGGATCAGATTCCCAAATGTGTCCGTGAGTAGCATTGTTTTTTAACATTTCTTAGAATTTAATTTTTCATATCACCATTTTTTTTTGGTGGGAATTTTTTTGTCTGAAGTGACATCATGATGACCCTCTAGCGTGTTCAACGACTGCCTAACGACCAATTAACGCGTTCAGCGTATGCTAGCGTATTGATAGCGTATTATCCAGTGTATTGGGGTACCTGTATATACATAGGGTGCTGCTGGTACCTCTTCATCACTTCTCCTAGAGACAGCATTGAAGATGGAGCTGGAACTGCTGCGCCAAGAAGATCTTGCTGTTCTCCAACATTACCATAACTTGCTTGAATTGGCACTTCACCAGGTCCAAGCCAATAGGAGAAGGAGGAGAAGACGTGAGAGGAGAAGGTTTTGGGTAAGGCTATGGATTGGGAGGCGACTGCAGTTCGGCCAGTATGACCATCTTCTGGTGGAACTCCGGAACGAGGACCAGGCCTCCTTCAAGAACTTCATGCGGATGCCCCCTGAGATGTTCGACGAGGTGCTAGCCAGAGTGGGTCCAAGGATCACCAAGGAACATACTGCCTACAGGGAGCCGCTGGAGCCTGTCCTGAAGCTTGCCTTGACTTTGCGTCACCTTGCCTCTGAAACCAAGTATATGCCTCGATTAAGTTCAGCTGGAGGGTTCCCCACAACACCATTTCAATCGTCGTCAGAGAAGTTTGCCTGGCCATCATCGACAAATGCCTTCCAGAGGTGATGATCTGTCCAACCACTCCTGAGGGATGGCGTGCCATTGCTGACAAGTTCTAGGAAAAGTGTAACCTACCCCATACAGGGCTCGAAATATCCACTGGACCGTGGACCGTGTCTAGTGATTTTAGCGTCGGTCTAGTGCTGTGTGTGACTGCACTAGTCCGGCTGTATAGTGTTTTTTTCTTGCACTATACAAACAAAATGACCCCCAAATATACTAGCAGTTGAGGTCTGATTAATAGAGTGCTTTGAGTTCATATTATTACCTGATTGATTAAAATTACCGGCCAAAAAACTGTCTGTGCCGTGCCGAAACGCAACAAAGCTGCCTCGGCCAACGCGCCAGTCATGCCAGTTGCACGTATACGTATACAGTACGTACATGTACATGTACATACAGAGCTGCTTGATGTATGAAAACACGTGGGCCTGAACGTGCTATTGCAGCAGTGACTGGTTCCCGCTGCGCCGCGCACTGGCAAGATGGAAATGCGGTAATTAGTCAATGCAATAGTCGTGTGCGCGCGGTGCATGCACACTGCAGTACAGTTGCATGCAGGCCGGACGTCGACGGCACGGAATAGACATCGTAAAATGCCAAGAAAACATCGATGGAGAAAGACGATCTTTGCAAGCTTATACTCACAGAACTTGATCTCTCTTGTCTGTGTATGTATTTCCCGTGTTCATGAATTTATTTCGAGGAAATACTACTGGTATATGAAGTGAAATGATGCAGCGAGTTTCACCGAAATCACATACCGTTACACGAAGCTCAATGCCGGCCCACTGTTGGTCCACAACACACAGTGCATCATTGCACATTCGTACCAAGCGAAGTTCAGACATTGTTAGCCAGTTTCTCGTCGTAATTAGCATTGTGCATATGGTATAAATGACCTGCATTTTCCATTATTTTTAAGATTATCAACGGCATTATTTTCGTTAACGCTTAAGGCAAGTTTTCGTCATTTTTGAGGCCCTTTTTGTATAGCTTTCGTAGTGCAAAGATTTGAGGAGAGCATTTATAGCTCTCCTGGATTTTCTTTAAATGAAGGACTGCTGTGCCCCTGCAAGAGAATTAGACTAATTTTCCAAGGAACTAGCCAAGTGCACACACGAAACGCGCAACTCGTAAATACATGTAGCATTTTGTTGTCTTCCTGTCACATACATGTAGTGCAAAATGTTTTTTTTCTTATTTATGACACAGGTCTTGTAAAAATAGTTCAGGTCCAGTAAAGCCCCTGTCACACTTTTGCGTATCCTAATTCCCTATGAGTTCCTTAGCAAAATTTTTCAATACGCAGCCGTACGCTCAAAACGTCAAAATTTTTTGATTACTTTGACTTATGAGCGACGCAAATATAGCGTACAAGTAACGAATTCAGCGCATCCATTGCGTATGAGATGCGTATGAGTTCCGTATGCAGTGCAAAGCATTATTTTTCGGGCTGCGAATAGGTCAGTATGCAGTGCGCATGACGAGCGTATTCCGGACGCACCCGACTTATGCCGACCGCATGCTTGACGCACTTCTGAGCGTATTCCCGCCGCATTTCTGCCGCTCGCCGTCCAGCGTGCGTTGCATCTACGCTGCAAGTATGCTATGTATACGTCCAATACAGGCGGCTCATATGCTGACGGGGTGCGTCACGAACACATAGCATACTCGTAACGCACTCGACCGATGCGGGACCGATGCGCTGCGTATTTATAACTTATGACCTGCGTGACAGCGTACGCAGCGTAGTTTTGTGCATGCCCAAAACTATCCTGCGTAC
This sequence comes from Patiria miniata, assembly GCF_015706575.1. Taxonomy (NCBI): domain Eukaryota; kingdom Metazoa; phylum Echinodermata; class Asteroidea; order Valvatida; family Asterinidae; genus Patiria; species Patiria miniata. The sequence goes on along the minus strand of NW_024037052.1, from coordinate 7,478,580 downwards.
TGGGCCGTACCATGCGTATATCTGCGTACACAAAACCTACACAAAACGATAGAGATGCATATGAGGTGCGTATTGTGCGTACGACTGCGTATGAAAAAAATGTCAATGCGCAACTCTTAAGGAATTAAGATACACAGAAGTGTGACAGGGCCCTAAGATTCTTCGGTTACTAGACCTGCTGTCTAGTGCTTTTTTTTCATGAAATTCGAGCCCTGCCATACACTTGGAGCCCTGGATGGAAAGCACGTTACATGCCGGTGTCCTCGAAATAGTGGGTCCATGTACTACAACTACAAAGGATTCTACTCCATTGTTCTGATTGCGCTTGTAGATGCGGACTACAAATTAATCTGGGCAGATATTGGTGGCGCTGGAACAGCATCATATGCTCAGATCTACAATGAGTCTGAGTTGAAAGAATTGGCTGAAGATGGTAGGCTAGGTTTTCCTGCACCAGATCCTCTTGCCAACTACAACCAGGATGTGCTTTACTTCTTCATTGGCGACGATGCCTTCGCTCTGCAACCCACCATGATGAAGCCCTACAGCCAGTGAGGTCTCACCAATGAAGAGCGCAAGTACTGTAGTAGCACGTCGGCTACTTTTACAAAAAATCACGTGGTCGTTGCAGTACGCTGGTGCGCATTGGAACGTGCTACTCAAGCGCTGGGCAGTCATTCATCAGTCGTTGAGCGTGTTACTAATGCGTTACTCATGCACTGGCAAACGCTGGTGATACGCTGTCATATTTCATCTATAAATCAGTGATGCATTCCTCACACGCTTAGAGCGTTCCTCACATGCTTCTCACATGCTTGCATACGCTATGAACCTGTTATCCACGCATTATGGACACACTGAAATCATGGTTCCACTTGACTTTTTCTGTAAAAGTTCAGCGTTTGCCAGCGTATCAACTGTTTTTAACGCACTACTCACGCATTGGCCTGAAACTTTCTGGTGTGACAGGCCCCTTACAAAGATGTGTGCAGGTGGGGGTAGGTCTGTTTTGGGGTTGGTTGGGTTGGTTTGTTTGGTTTGGTTTGTTTCGTTTGTTTGTTCTTCTTCATTCTTCTTAAGGGAAAAGATAATTCCAACACAATGAACGTTACATCAACAAAATCTAGAATGGATGGACATTTAGTGTATTTGCACATGCAGTTTGGTGTCCATAAACATGGTTCACTACCGTAAATACTCTCTGCTTAGTTATAGGGAAGACTTAAAAATGTCTTTCTGTCTGCAGTCTCTTTGTTTCAGATTGAAAGAAGTGATTGTCATCATCTATAATGACGTATGTGCTCTCTTGTATTTTGTGATCTTTATACTCAAGGTTCTTTATGAAGAAGGAAAGGTGATAGCAGTCAGTGATGAGTTTTAAAACCTGTACCATAAGAACCAATTGAGTCCCCATGTAATGTATTCTTCCATTTTTCTACCTACCAGACTGTCCTATTTGGTGAATGCAACCTAAGCAGCCTTCAACAACTGAATGCACTGACTTCAGTTCGCCATCTAGACAGCATCAACATTGCTACTGAGGGCAATCCAATCACTGCTTTCTCCCTATGGAAGCCCTACCTTCTCTTCAGACTGTCTCATCTTGATATTAAGAAGATTAACAACGAGGAGGTATGATTAATAGAATTAACATTATTAATTAAAATCTTTTCACACTGGATCCAACTGAGAAAAATCGGGTTCTGCAAGCCTGTGAGGGGGTGGGGATCTGATCCAGAGATAGCATTAACACTTTATGCGCTGTTTCAACCCTAGATCTGCACCCAATTTCATTGAACTCTTTGTTACTTACAATGCATCGCAGCGATGCGACGTGTCGTATCCCTACGATGCGTCGCAGCTTCGACGCGTCCTGTGATCCATTTCTCAAAACACGTCATAAGTGCGACGCGTCGTAGGTGTATTTATAGCACAACTCGGTGACTGTTTTATGTATTTAGTCAGCGTACAGTAAATAGTCATCTGATATTCACAAAGAGTCATCGGATCTCAGCTCGAAATTTGTTAAAACATAAACAAAATGGCGGTCGTGCGATGCAATTTTAAAGGAAAACAAGCTCTCTGTGGACTGTATAGCTACATTGAAATTTCAGCTGCAATATTCCAGTCTAATTCATAATTATTCAATGAATTTTCTATTTACAACTTTACACACATTGCCTCTGTATTATAATCTTATATGTGTATGTAATGTTAATGGCCGGCATTAAACTGGCTAAGAAAGGGACTCTTCTTATTTTGCGATGACCACTTGACACGTCGTAACTTGCGACGTGTTTTAAGCCATTGTCAAGGAACTTACTACGCGTTCAACACATCACAACTTTCGTGAAATGGATGATACGACTTGTCGCGAGTTGCGACGTGTTACACGTCGTAACTCAAGTAGCGACACGTCGCAGCTCTTCGTGAAATCGGGTGCTGATCCTTCTCTTTCCTGGTTGACATCCTGATCTACACAACTTTGATCTGGTCCTCTTGCAAGATTCATTGTAAATACAGTTCAGGTCAAGGACATTAACTGTATATGTCATATCATGGAGATTATCTGAATAGCAGATATTAAATATTGAGACCGGTATGAGATTTTACAGTACACATGTGCTCATCAGGGTTCGCGCAGTCTTGAAAAAAATCCTAAAAATCCTGGAATTTGTAGCTATTATGTAAAGTTATTGAAAGTCATGGAATTTAGCTATTTTACACAAGAAGTCGTAGAAATTTGATATTCCAACCAAAAAGTCATGGAATCCTGCACAACCCTTTATGTGTTATATGTGATGCATAAATATCGTCACCGTTTTCACGAAGAGACACATTTCAAAATGACCGTTTTCAATTTCGATTTTTTGTTTTTCACTATTTCGCTTTAAAACATCCTACTTAACCATTTTGACATGCTTCTGTGAGCAAAACATCATTAATTTCTAAATTACATTAATGAGGCAATGGACCGGCATCTCCATTAGTGCATTTTGCATTTTCACGAAGAAACACGAACATAGCTGTCCCTTAAACGCGTACAAAACGTATTGGACGAAAAGGCATAAAAGTAGGTCAAGAGAGATTTTCGTTTTCATGAAGAGCCACACATCTTTATTACATTCTCAGCTGCGCATGTGCTCCTTCTGTATGGAAAAAAAAAATGTCTTAATATGGGAAACATGGATTTTCGTTTTCATGAAGGGACATACATCTTTACTAATTAATCTTGGCTAATTAACCATTGTGCTGATTCTAATTTCTGGGTTTACATATAAGTTTACCTTTCAAAGAATCATGTGAATGTTTTCTTACTGCATAAAGGTGTTGCAAAGTAGTGGTTTGTGCAGTTTTAAAAAAGGAGGAACTTCTCTTTGCGATTTTCTCAAACATTTTTTCTTGTGTGGCTCTTCATGACAATAGTGATGTTATGTGCTATGGCAGTTTTCCAGTTCGCAATCTGGTTTACTATACTTCCTTTTCGCATGCATGCTCTATACGTGTTGCGTGTTCAGTGCACCATTGTGATGCCTTTTGTTGTGCCCATTATTCTTGTGTCAAATTGGAAGACTGAAGGAATTACCATCCCTGAGCAGTGGCGATTCTTAGGGGGGGGGGGCTTTAGCCCCCCAACATTTTGTCTAGCCCTCCCCCCCCCAAAAAAAAAACAAAATTTCATTAAAAAAAAATGCACTAGCAAAATGTAAGAATTTGACGTACATGGGAACGTTCTCCCCCTAAATGAGAAGGGTGCATTTGTACATATTTAGTTAATATAGTGTGCCTGATTGTAAGATTTTATCAAATATGGCACCCCCACCACGTATTGATTTTCAGAGGTCTAAGTGTCCGGAGAAAATAACCTGTCTACATTTCAGCACGCCTCCCTGAAAAAAATCTGGATCCACCTTGCTAGCCCCCAAAATATTGGCTCTAGAACTGCGCCTGTCCCTGAGAAACTTCATAGAATTTCATTTAAAGGTATAGTCCATCATTTGTAATTCGTGCATTTGTTTGTTTGAAGCAACAAAAGTGTTAAACATCTAAAGAAGGGTGTTGAACAACTAACCTGATGAAGTTTCAGCTCAGCTTCAGATGTATATTTTGGAAAGCGCGATTTCAGAATTTGTTTTTCCATCCAAATGAATGCAAAGTTCTGAATGAATGTTTTAATAATAGGAGTCAGTATTCCTCGTGGTACCAGGATACTTTTTGTATTTTTAGAGCCATGTTGATACTTATTACATGTATAAGCACGGTTTGAATTTGACTAATTTTGCGTGGTTACGGATATACGGCCCAAACCTCTGGACTCCCTACCTCTTGCCATGATCTTAAAATTCTTCGAAGCCATTGGATTCAAATCGGATGATCCGAGAATTCATGGTCATTTTGATGAACTGAGTGATATCATGCACGCATGTTCCGTGTTGCCGTGTTGTTTGGAGCGGGATTGGCCATTGCCAGACTTTGTCTGGTACCGCGGTATTAACAGTGATAATGCGTGGACACTTATCCCGTTGTGTGGAGCGGGATTGGAACTATGCTTTGCCCGTGCGTAACGGCGGGCCGTCTGGCATTGTCTGGTCGCATCGCGTGTGTTTGCTCGCGCGGCGCCTGGACAGTGCGAGGTCGGGGGGGGGGGGGTCGTAACTTTTTGGTTATGAGTGGTAAAAACCTGATTCAAAAATCAAGTTGTTGTTCATTTAATGGGGATTCCTATGATATTAAGCATTTTGATAGGTTTGAAAATAAGATTTATAACAATGCTAAAGTAAATGATGTAAATCTTACAGAATAGAAACTCAAAAATTTGGCCATTTAAATTGTTGTATCTCCAAAGGGCAAACATCTATGAACCTGATTCAAACGCCATTGATTTTGTTGTGTAATTTGCTTTCAGTGATAAAAACTTGAGATTTTTTTCTTTAAAAAATAAAATTCGCCGGACAGCTCCTCCGCGAGGCCTCGGAGGGTGTGGCCTCGACTACAACACTGGACATCACGATGATGTCATCATATGATTTTATGTACAGTGTTGAGGTAAAGCATATCTCACAAAATTCTAACTTCTAAACTATTTTTGTAATAGGTTTAGTTGGTCATGAATACATGTTTGTGCACACAATTTGGAAAAATGTGTGACATCATCTTGGCATCATCGAAAATGCAGTTTTATTAAAAACAAAAACAAAAACATGTAAAGGGAAGGTCCGATCGTCATGAAATTTGTTGTGTATTTTACATTATATTATTTAACAATAAAAACAGTTATACGTGTTAAGGTACCATTAAGGAGACACGTTATCGTAATTTCTTTGCACGATGGGAGACATTGGTCATTAGGGAGACATTTTCATGTCTCCCTAATGTCACAGCCCCCCTTCAGAGGCAAACTTTTGCTGTCGCAATTAGATTTTATTTGTTGTTCGTGGTCTAATTAGTAAACGTACAGAAATTCGTGGAAAAAGGACAAGGGAATATTGGGTTAGGGCGCATTGAAGTTAGAAGTGCACAAGTCTATGGGAATGTCTCCCAAATTACCCATTTCCCGTAATTGTTACAATAATAACAATAATAACAATAAGAGCAGCTGTTGATTGATAGAATGTTTATGCAGGATGCCAATCTCTCAGTAGCATGGATCAACAATCAGAGGGCATATGACTGTGTTCCTCGCAGCTGGAAAGCCAGTTCCCTGAGGCTCTATAAAATCAACAACCAGGTTGTGACCATTCTCACCACTGCTCTGTCAAAATGCCATACCCAGATGTACATCAAAGGAAAGATGCAGAGGTCTACACAAGAGAAATTCAGATCAGATGAGGATCCTCCAAGGGGACTCATTGTCTTCCCCTCTGTTTTGCATTGCCCCCAACCCACTCAGCAAAGACCTACAATGGTTGCAGGCTGGGTACAGTGTTGGCCCAGGAACAGATATGCCACAGTGTACTGTCAGTCATGTACTACACATGGATGACCTAAAGATCTACTCAAAGAATGCCAGAAAGTTATCCGATTTGCTTGATTTTGTGTCAAACTTTTCTACCGACATTGAAATGAAATTTGGAATAGAGAAGTGTGCTAAACTAATCATCAAGCATGGCAAGCAAAGTACTTCCCAAAATCCTAGTAACAGAGAAGTCATCAGGAGTTTCGATCTAGATGCGACCTACCGCTATCTGGGCCTGGAGGGAAATGCAAGACAGGAGGATGACATCCAGAAAGAGCTGCTAAAGAAGGAGTACATCCGGTGGATCCACCTGATTTGGGCATCAGAATTGAGCCGTGGCAACAAAACAAAACTTCTCCGCGACTTTTTCCTAGACGGGTCATGATATGAACTTGTAACTTTCAATATATATCGACCCTCATCCCTAGTGGTGCATGTCTACTTCACTCTACTTACCTGTAGAGCAATACTACTTATGTATATTCCCCCTACCGGCAGGTATTTTCCGCTAAGAGTTATATACAATAGCGCCCTCTGGCGCCCTACCCATAATACCCCGCAGCATGCGTGCCTCGTGAGCGTCCTCTTTTCTCTTAGCGGCAGGTCGGGTAGGACGTGCGTGAAATAGCTCGCTGTTTGCCTCGTCATTTACTACCCTTTTTTGCGTTTAAGAGAAGTATTTAATAAAAGAGTTAGTAATCATTAGTTTGTAGAGTTTCATCATCTTCTTGGTTTCATTTATTTCATAAATATAAAGCGTTTGGGGAGGGCCGATCTGTCACTAACCGGAGGGAATAATTCTCCCACGGGACAGACCGAGTTCTCGGGGGACTCTGCCGTTAACGCTCCGACGTTACCGCGGCAGCAGTCTCTCGTCTGGCACCCTCAGCCACAGTCGGCTGGGGGAGTTGGCAGTTCCGCCGGTCAGTTAAGGGGACCTCGGTCACCTTCTCCGGTCAACTCGGGCGGAACACCCAAACTAAAGGCACACTCCGGCAAGGTTCCCCTAAAACATATCTCCTGTGCGGAGCAAAGCCTAAGAAGGGCTGTTCAGGGTCTGAGGCGCTGTCGGCCGGGTGCATTATGAGCGATACAGAGCAGGCGCCCCGGGGGATCCCGGGCCGACGCCCCCGTGCTAGCTCGCTCAGAGGACTACTCTCGTCATCGGATTTTTTCGTTGTTGGGGTCCCGGTGCCCCAGGTGTCTTCCGATTTTTCCTCGGACACACCTCGGGGCCGTTCTTCTAAAAAGAAGAATAAGAAGAAGAAGGCTGCACGTCGATCGCACCGTTCTTCTTTGGGTTCTGACGACTCCTCTGACCGGTTCCCGCTGGGGCAAACGCTCCCGGGGGGAGGACGCGGGTTTCTAGAGCAGATTTCCTGCTGGCTTTTCAGTCAATTTCCGATACGCTATCGGCTATGTCGGCAGGCCGCCGGGGGGCCCTATTGGGGGCCCCCTGCAGCGGTGGACTACGGCCCACAGCCATCGGTCGTTGGGCCTGCATCACAGTCTTCAGTCACCGGTCACGCTTGGGGGTGGCCCGGGAACAGAGGGACATACCGCACACAATTAGTCGTGCTCCGGCGTCCCCGCCTGCGGTGAGGCTTCACTGTCGTCGTGCGTTGGTCACAGTTGGGTGGCCCAAGCACAGCGGGACATACCGCACGTGGTTGACCGTACACCGGAGGCCCGGCCTGCAGCGAGCGTCTCGCATGCATCGGCCGTGGGCCACGGTTGGGTGGATCAGAGGCCGCGGGACCTACCGCGTACGCTGGGATCCCCGCCTGTATTGAGCATTCATCCATTCTATGCAGTTTGACTCGGAGGAAGTTGTCCAGCCACTACCGCGTGGTTTGGTACAACTCGCCCCTCCAGACGGCGTTCGTTCACGGAGTCAACTCGGCCCTCACAATCGGCTGAGTCATCGATGACGACGAGGAACCAGACCGTTTACAGCGGCTGTCTATCTCTGAAACGGAGCTCCGTTTAGTACAGAGGGATATGATAAAAGTACTTTCATTTACCCTCCGCTGATGAGCCCCCTCCGCCTGATCATAAATCTTCAAGCGAAGGACGGGCTCCACATCTAGCAGCGATAAGATATTCCCCGTACTTCCTTTAGATCAAGTATGCGTGGAACGTATCGACAGCATCATGTCAACTGATAAATGGCGGCCGTTTCTCAGTCGGGAACGGATTATTTTCGTTTCCCGGCTGAAGATCATGTGAAGTTCTTCACTCCGCCTACCATCCCCGACGCCGCAAAAGATAGACTTGCGGCCGATGAGAGTGGTTCGTCTTCCAAGCGGCCCTTTGTGGACAAAACACGGGGTAAACTTGAAGATGTTTTGAAGAAGATGGACGCAGCTTCACGCTTCGGTTTGAAATCAGCGTCTTTCTTACTTCTTCTCACGGAATATTTGGCCGTGGGCTATGAAGAGGTATTCGCCGATTCCAGCAGATATTGCTGACTGCGGCCCTTCATTGCCTCGACCATGGGTCTACGCTCAGTGCTTGATCAATTCGCACGTGTGTCGACCCTATCAACGTCCACCCGCGGGGTAACGTGCTCGATGCACTTTTCCTCCGTCGCAGGGTGCTCGCAAAAGACTTGAAGATCTCCCCTTGACGGGCCCGGATCTATTTGCCAGTAAATTCGAAGATCAGATGCGAGATGAGGCCAAACGTCTGAAGGCTACGGAGAAAATCAACTTCAAGAAGCCTCAGCACCGGCGCCCAAACAACAGCGGGGTAAGGGCAAAACATTGTCATTCCGCTGCAAACCTCTGAAATCTGGTGCGCGGTGGTTTTCGTGGCCGCACGGACAATACT